>NW_010114935.1:96477-120728 GCF_000699245.1 Pterocles gutturalis | reverse complement strand
TCTGTGATTCTGTGATTCTGTGAAGTTGCACCATTTGGAACAAATGACTCTGTCCAAAAACGACACCAGTTTAACGCTGCTTTGCATTGGTTTGGCTGATTTGTCAAGGGCAGGTTACACGAAAGGAAAGCAGAAACAAAGCCAGCACACACCCACTGGGAACAGTTTTGCTTTGAGCTTGTGAACCTAGATAAAACTCAAGACATTTTATGCTTACATGGTAGGAAGCTCTTTCTTCTCTGTCCATCGGGCGGGTCACATACATCCTGCCAGACACAGGGTCAATGCTGAAGACTTCCATCGGCGGCTGGTCGGCTCCCACTCCCGTGATGCTGTACCTGATATGGATCTCTTTGTCCTTATCGGAACGAATCTGGATGAAATAGCAAAGACAGCAATCAATAAGTTTTGGACAAAAGCCATATGGATGTTTAAACAACTTGAAAGATCTGAGCTTGAAAGCTGCATAAATGTACTACTGCTGTCAATTCTGACAAGGGAGCTATACACCAAAGGTTTGGGGAAAAGCCAGGAAAAGTGTATTCCGCGTATTTTCAGCTTTTTCTCTCCTCTTTTATTCACAATGATTCTCTAGGAATCATTGAAATTCTGACTTTTTTGCCTTAGATGGGGAAGAATCTATATGCACAAAAAACGCTGTTTACACGTTACTAAAACCCAAGGCTCCTTAAAGTGTCCAAATTGCTCAGCTATACCCAGAGTCTCGCAGCCATTAATCACTTCTGAAAACGCTGTCTGCAAGCTCCCACATCGTGTTCTCAGTCCCTGTGCCTGTGCACACAAATACTCCCATGAAATTTGAAGAACGGGGCTGTTACAGGGCTGCCTCCTCCCTCTTTCTCCAACCCTGCTGGCTTGACAAGGCAAGGCTGGGAATACCTGGCGGGACATTACCATTTCATTTGACTATTTGTTGAGGAAAAGAGCGTTTGGCACGTTCCTTCTGAAACCCCTTCCCTCCCATACCTTGAGAACACCACCACAAACCGAATACAGCGTGACAAATGACATGAACCTTGGACACAGAGCCGAGAAAATAAAAAAGGGAGGTTAATATGTTGTCCTAGCAACCCTGACTATCTCTTTAAAGCCAAATTTAATTTTCTCATGAAATGCAGGAAGAAGTTCTTGCAACAGCATGACTATTCCTGAAAGAAAGTGCAAGGTACAAATAAATTACCACCCCCCCCCGCAGCATCACAAACTGTCTTGGCAGTGGAAAAGCGATGTGCATAAATTTTTCCCTAACAGGTCTATGAATACAACAAAGTGCTGGGAAGATAATAGAAATCTTGTAGCTGAGTGCACGTTAGCATCTCTGCTACGGCAGCTGCACGCTCGGAGGAGCCCAAGTGGGCTCAGTGGGATGCAGGAGGCCCCCGTGTCCCATCAAACAGCCCCAATTTGGGGACCAAAGGTCATTTCCCAAGGGAAGAGGAGGCTTTGTTTGTCTGGCAAAGGAATTGCGATGGGGCTGTGGGCTGCTCTTGCACTCCTCCTGCATACGACCTACCCCTATTTATAGCATCACAGAATCATTAAGGTTGGAAAAGACCTCAAGGATCATGAAGTCCAACCGTCAACCCACACCACCCAACCCACTAACCCCAGGCACCACATCTATATGTTTCTTGACCCCCTCCAGGGATGGTGACTCAACCACCTCCCTGGGCAGCCTGTTCCAATGTCTGACCACTCTTTCAGTGAAGAAATTTTTTCTAATATCCAGCCTAAACCTCCCCTGGAGCAACTTGAGGCCATTTCCTCTTGTCCTATCACTTGTTACTTTAGAGCAGATTTCTTCCTGTCCGGGTGCGGGAGGCTGACAAGATGCTGAACGTACCAGTGTCAAATAATGTCAGATCCCCCAGCTCTGAGAATCTCCTTTGATGCCTCTGTCCAGATCACTACCAAGTTTGTACACTGTTTTCTCTGTACTGCCTCCGACAAATACTCTGCTCCCGTTAACGGCTAACGCTGTCAGTTATTTGCAGGCCCCTTTTCCTGCTGCACCCACACCTCTGGAGCTGAAGGGCAGGGGACAGAGACAGTTTCATCTGTCCTTGCTCTACAGGAGTCACTGCTTGTTTCGGTTATTAGCACCAAGGAAAACTGATTGGACCTGCACTGGTATCATCACTTAAAAGAGGTACTGGGGACACTGAAAGTGCTCTCATGCTGCACACAGCCGTTTATACTGGTTTATACTGGGTCTTTGTAATGGGGACCCAAGTAGACAGGTATGAGTCCAATTTTCATCGGCAAATCTGTGGGTGAAAACGAGTGTACTAAAAATCAAGCTTTGCTTGCACAACGGTGGTTTTAAGGACAGCAACTGACTCGCCAGTTCATAACTGAAGTCCACAGTCCCCGTTTTCAGAAAGACAGCTTTCACCCTGCCAGGCGGACAGAGCTGGAAATTGAATTTGTGTGAATGTCTGTGTATAGCTCAAGTCAGGGTATTTAAGCTCTAACCCACTACCTAGATGGTTATAGCAAGGCCCAAGGTAAGTGGAAACGCAGGAAGCCACTAACTTTGAGTCAGCGTGGGGTTCCCATCTTAGAAATCAGAAAGAAAGGGGAAAAAAGGGTAACTGGGGACACACAGTTGTGTGTCTGACTCTATCACTGTGGGTCTGCACAGCTCCAAAGGATCAAAGCAGCCCCTCACCCTTAACAAAGTTTTTCCTTAACAATAGTTGAAGGAAAAAAACCCCACAAACCCAAGAGATCAGCACTTTTCCTGCCCTTTTGCTCCCTGAAGCCCAGGAGCCAGGAGGGTGTCCCCAGCTCCAGCCCCAACACGCCTCAACTATGGCTGAAACTTGAGCACAAGCACCAAACGGCAAAGCAGTCTTCCTCCAAGGAACTAAAATGGAAACAACCTGAACGTGAAACATGGAAGGGGAGAGTCTCTTAGTTCTCCGTGGACATTTTTCTGCTCTATTTCCTGTTGCATAGAGTACCCAGATCCGACTGTGATAGGAGCATTAGAAATGCATAGAGACAGACAGAAACAGGGAAAAGGAGGCTGGATTTGAATATTCAGTGCTAAAGGCACTATATTTTATTTTCAGGAAATGCAGATAAACAGAAGCTCTCTAAGAAAGCCATGTACAGTTTAATAAAGTGTATGCTATAGGATGTCCTTGCAGCGTTTTTATTAGCATTAATAGGGTCTAAGCTGTCTGTATGTAAATCACTGCAGATCTAGAAGGTGAAATATATCATAAGACCCACATGACTTACCTAATTATACTAAAAAAAAATCCATTAAATAATTATACTGCATTGAGTAAAACAAAGATGGGGCAAATATGTTGCAAATATTCAGCAATGACCCATTATTTGTTGTTAATTGCCATCATACTACAATGGTTTGCCTGTTACCTGGACTTAATTCCATTTCCAGTAAGAATACAAGGACGGAAAATGTTCAGAAAAATCACGTAAGAAGCAGTACTTGCTACAGAAAGTTGCAAAGACCACTGACAATGAAACATAGCACGTATTACTACCAGGGAGATATCCATCGCACAAAGGCACATGCTTTTTAGATTGGAACTGGTAATTTTAGCACTCCTAATGAGATTTTTTAAAAAAATAATTTCTTTTACTGTAACTTTTGACCAAAGGTTTCATTTGCATAATTCCTAGGGTACAATTTAGTAAATCTTGTTGACAAGTTATGAACATTATCCGAATACAGGGTAAGGTTTACTTTTGTTGAAACTGTTCCTGAAACAGTTTATAATTATAGTAATAACAACAACAATAATAAAAATAAACAAATTATTATTATTGTTAATAATAATAATAATTATATCTCTATTCCCAAGGAGCTCACTAGATCAGGAGTAAAATTTACTGGCTGGGGGGAGTTTCTGGCTTACTGGCTGGGGGAATTTCCTGGCTCAGGAGAGAGTTTCTTTTTCATTCATTTCTGCCTGGGAAGTGAGAAGATGGCAACATATCTGTATGATAATCTTCTGACTGGAGAACATACACATGAATTTTTTTTTTCATTTATCTTTCCTTTTATACTGCAGCCAAGAGTTATGAAGGGTTCTGGGTTACAGAACAGATGGTGGAAGGATAGTTTTCCTTAGCTGCATTTATACATTTTTTTACCCAGAGAACTCTTGGAGCTTTGAGCTTCTCCAGTGCCAGGCACAGACCAACACCGTGTGTGATGACGTGACCAGGACGAATGATGATGGCTGATGACTGTCATAAGAGGAATCTGCTTGTAAAGCAGCTTTTACTCTCTAAAAAATCCTCTGGGATGGCACTTAGATTGGATTGCTACATTGGTTGAAGGAAAATGCCCCAGATAAAAAGCAATTTATGGCAGAAGATGTGATCCCCATCTGGGGACCATCTGGGAACAGTGGGACCGGCCACCAAAGCCACAGGGGGAACACGCAGCAGAGCTGGGCACCAAACCTGCATTGCCAGACCTCTGCTTGGTGCAGCAAGCAAGGACACAGCGGACTCACAGCCTAAGGGCGAAGCTGGGAGGCTGCTGGAGGGGCTGAGCTCAAAGCATTGATGCACCATCCGAAATGGAACACGAGGACTGCAGTCAATGTTTGCAGCTCAGAACCAGAATGCCAGGAGTCTGACTCAGCTCTTGTTTTTATAGAGTAATCCCAGGAACAGGAGGAATCGATGTGATTTCACAGATGGGTATTTTCCACTGCTGGTTCTGATATAATAACTAAAATGTGTGAAAATGTGTGAAAATGAACATTGCAGCTCTTGAGATAATGAAGAGCTAAGCCCTTCAGAGCTGCCTTTCTCCTTTGTAGCAATGTCCCCTATAGATGGGCTTGAAAAGCATCCTGCTTGTGACACAGGACTGCATCCCGTTTTTACAGATAAAAATCTTAAAGAGTTTGTGCATCTCCATCAGCATTTACTCTGGAGCTAAACTGTTGCCACAAGCTTTACTGGTAAGCAAAATTTCAACTGATGAGCTCTTTTGAGGTACCAGATTTTATCACTGTTTTGCCTCCTGCGCTCTTTATCGTTTCCATTTCTCGCTGTGGGGTTTGGAATTTACAAGCCCTCTCATCCTGGCAGATGAGAAGAACCACCACAGATCCCCGTAACACTCCTGCGCCAGGAGCAGAGGCGACGTCGACTATGGAAAGCTGCACGGTCAGACCTGTGAGTCCATAAATCACACAGTTTTTGGAGCACGACACTGCCAGAAAAGTGTCCCAATGGAGATTGTTTAGATAGTAGTAAAGGAAATGCCTCAGAAACCAGGTGTGTAAGGAAAGGCTGAATGAGCAAGGACAACTGAGCCTACAGAGGAGAAGACAGTGGTGGAACAACAGTAATCCTGTACCTAATAAACTATATTTAAAGGATTTCACTCAGTTGTACGTGATCTGGGTTCTGCCCATCGCTGTGTGATGGTATATGTATGGCTGGGAATAATAAACTATATTTAAAGGATTTCACTCAGCTGTACATGATCTGGGTTCTGCCCATCGCCGTGTGATGGTATATGTATGGCTGGGAACGTATCTAGAGAAAGCAAAGCAAGCCATTTATCCTCTGTTGCATTTTTTATCCACAGAGCAAACTACAACATAAATTTCCTTTGAAGTTCTCCAACTTGCTCTATAATGGTATGAAGCTAAGAATGCCCTTCAAAAAATTCTTAATTTCCCACATCTCCCATAGAATACTATGCAACATTTGCACTAACATGACCTGGGGAGATTTAGTCTTGATTTTTTTGTTTTATAAACCCCATTATAATTATTAATGAACACATAAAATAATGTAAATGATAAGCAGTAAGTGTCTTTTATTATTAAGCTCTTAGCTATTTTGCCCATTAAGAAAACCAAATTAAAATAATTGAAGACTATACTCTGTCATGCATTCAAAATGCTCCATAGAAATTCAGACAGGCAAACATATTCAGAGTCTTTAAATGAGCACACTTAAGAGTCAGCCTAAGCATTCCAGGATTGGCTCATTAATTTTAGAGGAAATATTTTAATTCAGCTACTCTTACTGCTTATTGAAATCCTTGCTAAGGACTTACTTATTTTTAACTGAATCTGCAATATGTTTAAGAGTAATTTGTATGAAAGTTCCTAACTCTTATTTCACAGTTGTTTCAGAAGCCAGCAAAGAGACACATCCCTAGCCCCGTATTTTCAAACAAATTACTGCGTGCTGCTTACAGCATCACATATGGTTTCAATAAATAGACGCAAAAGTCAAATGGACAGAGAAGAATTAAGACAGATCTGGAGGCCCAAGCAGGTTAAGGTGATATTTATTAACTTCTGTCCCCTTTTATCACACTTGCCAATGATCCCAATCTACTTTCCGGAAAGAAAGAAAAAAATAAAAGATCCTCCAAAATACTTTAGCCATCTTCAGAGAAAACCATCTATTCTGTGCCTTGCAAAGGGGCTGCCTTGACATGGCAAGGGCAGCTATGTTTGAATAAAAATTCTGAATGTTTCCACTAACTGCAACACTGGGCTTAATAGCAACCTGAATGTCTGTATCCACTATTGGACAAAATAACTACAAGTTGAGCCAAGGTTCCCATGGCGGTGATATCTGCAAACAAGGTTAAGTGGGAAAAGATCTCCACTAGCAAAGAAAGAAAGGATGGAAACGCGCATTTGTAATTGTGGATTTCCTTCTCCCCTCAACTGGGACCGGTTTAATCTCATACATAACTTCTTAAAAACATGGTATCTGGTCCAAGATACCCAAATAAAGAGAAGACAAGCAAGCCTTTCCAGACTGAAATCCATCCTCCTGTCTTGAACACATAAAATTTCCTGGAAGAAGTGGTTTTATCTTTCCATTATGTTCTAGAGACAGAACCAAGGACTACGCTTAGACTAGATGCCTGATTTTTACATGGCTGAGATTCACTGCTGCTCTTCCTGCAGATACAATCAGCATTTAGCTACTATCATTATTACTGTGCAAAAACTTAAGTGTCTTCCTCTTCTTTAAAATCCCAATGCAAAGCCAAGCTGTAAAAATGCTTCTTTTGTCCTAGAGGATGGACGCCTCATGCCAGGTTGAATCCTCCTCTGCTCCAGTTGACATCTGTGCGAAGTGATTTATAATGTTATTTATTTTGATGATGAAACACAGTAAAGCTAGTATGTCAGAGATTGAAGCTGTCATTTAAGTTATTGATGTAACTGATGATACAGCCAGCATTAGAGAAAGAAATGAAGCTATAAAATGCCTGAATCCAGAAGAGAAGAACCTCTCGCACACGACCGGCTCATGCTCTGCTGCCTGCAGAGGAACCCAGTCCCCATCCAGCTCGCCTGCTCCTACCAGGAGGAGTTTGCTTCCTCTGCACCGACGTTGCGGGCGCTTGGCTGAGGTGCTTCACCAAATGTTCAGCGTTGAAAGCTCCCGGTGTTTCACAGGTCCTTCGGCTCTCACGCGGCTCCCTCTCTCCAAGGGCTGCTCTCCAGCCCAGCAGCTCCCTCCAGGCCAATTCCATCCATGTGGGTACATTTCTCCAGAGCCTTCCCTATGCCCATTGCTAGCTTGGATCGTCTTCACTTCCAGATTTTTTTGAATTGTTTACCAGGGTTTTTCTCCTCTACCTGAACAAAGATGCGACATCGAGCAGATGGAGAACAGGAGAATATAAGTCAGGCTCGATAAGGAAACTGTAATGCAGCAGCAAAGACTTTCTGCCTGTGATTCTGGCCAATAACCGTGAGTGACCCCATGCGTAAGTACAGGGTGAAAATTAATTTGTCAGACTCATGGTCCAATTCAAAACTACCATTGTTCTGCTGGGGTTAAAAGCAAAATAACCATTACTTTGCCTAGGAAACCAAATTTTGTATGTGATCAGATGAGATGCTGCAAGCGCAGAATATCTGGTGTGCAGCAATGCAGCCAGGCTCAGAATATGTCGCGTTTTAACTATGCTTTCCTACCCGCTGAAACAGCAAAGAACTGATGCTTTAGCGTGAGTTGTCTGGACACAAGAAGAGTGAGGTCTGCAGGATCCGTGGGGCCAGTCTGCTCTCTGCCTAGCTCTCCAGTTGGGCCAAAGTTTCCGAGTGGTGACTTTGGACCAACAGCAGCTAAGCCGATGCCAGCCCTGCTGGGTCTTTGTCTCTACCAGGGAAAACTCAGTAAATTGCAATTTGTTGCACAGTCTTCATGATTAAATAATTAAGCAATTTTCATTACTTGCTATTAGGAAGGTCAAGAAGCTAATGTGCCCGTATGAGGAACTGGCCAACGCTAATGGATCTTCCACATCTCATGGTAATTGATACGGTACAGTAATTTCTAAAGCAACATGTGCTTTTCTTCAGGCCTTTTGCAGCCGTTCAGTTTGTAAGTACTCCACTGCTTCAGACTGTAGCCAGGTGAGTGAGAGGGAAGAGAGCAGCTCTGATGGGAAGAAAAACATGGATCAGCAGAATACCACCACGTGACCAACGTCTTATCGCTGCCAGAGCGTTGATAGCAGAGGCAACAAAACTCGTTCTTACTACTCTTGCTCTTATCTCTCCTACAAGAGAGCAGATTCTTCAGTGCAGTGACTGAAGGCATCCCAGTGGAGCTTCACATGTGCTGCTATTGGGTGAATTTTGGCTCTGAAGAGCTGAGGCTGGTTCAAATCCCAGTTAAGTAACTGGGATTTGAACCAGATGCACAAGACCTCCGCTGTAGAGGATGCTCCATGACAAAAGGTCAAAGAAAATACCTCTGAGACTTCAAAACACATTGTTCTTATTCCTGGCTAGAGGAGTTGTGACAGGCAAGGGAAGATCATCCTTCATAATTTATGAAGGGCTGCACACCATTATCCTCACGTAGGGCACCATCCTGCAGTGTCTTCTTGCAGCTGACCCCACTGCTGCCTGCTACAGCTGTGCCTCCATGAAGACTAAGTCAAGAAAAATAAAACATGGTAGTGGGACTTTATCTTTGTTCCTTTTTGAAGTGTGTCTGTCCTGAAGCCTTGCCACGAAGCCAGGCAAAGAGGATGCAGCAGCAATCTGGGTAAAACCGAGCAGGAAACCCAGAGCTCAGTGCAGAAGATGAACCAGGGCAGCAAATACTGACCTGTGCAGGAGTAACCTGATCACCGTAACTAATGATCGAAGCCCTCAGCTGGTATAAATCAGTGGAGACTCACTGGCTTCAAATAGAGACATGCTGATTTATTTCAGCTGAAAATCTGGTCCATGGCATTTAAAAATTAAGCTGCACAGCAGACAGACAAGGGATGGTCTCTGTACAACAACACGCAGCAATTTAACACCACCTCTTGGTAGGACAGGGAGCTCCGACACAGGGAAAAAGTACTGATTAGAGAACAAACACACTTGTGTCCTCATGAAGGCAGCTCTTCCCAGACTCAGTGGACATAATTGGTCTTAGTATGACCTTTGCTTTTGTAATGAGCTCTGGCTTTCTCAATCACATATAACCATGCACTGAATTCACATTTTGCATGTCACCTACAGATATTACTGATCATGGAGAAGTGGTGCTGGGGCATGACTGCAAATGACAGTCTCAGCAAAAAAATTAAGCTTTTGGACCTGTTTCCAAATAGCTAACAATAGGAAACAACAATAAAACCCTCCAGTGTGTACATTCTGGAGAACAACATCTGCTGAGGCTTATGTTTGAGACAGTCTTTGGGATGTTTGCAGAGCAGGATTTAAAAGTCTACACTTCTCTAAGTCTCTCCAGTAAGCTTAATTATAGGAAAAGCAAACTCATTTGTTTGCTCTGTAGGGTAAATTACATAGCACAGTGTATACAGAAGTTATTTCAATGGTCAGTAAAGGGAATCACCAACTGTGAGGAGGCAGAAAATGAAGTTCTCTCTATGCGCTACAGGAGCAAGGCATCAGTGCAGGTTCAGACTCGATGATCCTTATGGTTCCCTTCCCGCTCAAGATATTCTATGATTCTATGATTTATTGCCCACTGAACAAGGCCAATGTGAGATTACTTTGCTCCTCGGACTCATCCTCATATGTTATGGAGATGAAACATTGGATGCTCTCTAACTTTTCCCTGATGGCCAAATTCTGCCTGTGGATGGATATGTACACTTCCTTCTGCTACAGGGAACAGCAGCTAAGCAGGACATCTGAGAGCTGTGTTCTTCCTTCAAGCAACTGCTGAGCAAAGCTCCGGGAGAAATGTTCGGTCATGAAAATCCAGCACGATCAGAGCAAACAGGCAGCAATCAGGCACATGTCCCCCAGCCCACACGGCCCACTCCAGCGCCGTGCCACACATACACATCTGTTACACACACTGTGCACCAGCTGCCTGTGCAAAAACGCCAAAGATGGACTACGTGCACACCCTGCCACGTGAACACAGCTGCATTCCCCACCATCAGAAGCATCGAGCTTCCCGCACCCGCTCTCCCAGGCAGCTCTCCTCTGTCCCATCTCATCCTCCTGCAGACCCCTGGCTTTGCTAAGGGCCGTTCCTGCCTCCCCCAGCAGCTGCAGCTCCTGGACTCAGTCCCCTCTTTCCAAAGGTACCTTTCCGTCTGGTGTGGGTGCCCTCAGACTCAAACACCCATAATTTTTGCAAATCTGCTTCATGCGTCAGGGACAGGAGATTGCCTTCTAGGAAATTTCAAACCTAGCTGAACTCTGCTCACTTGGAACGAATTCACAGGGCTGAATTTTTGGCAAGTTCTTCTCTTTCATTAACTGTGCTTCTGTGCAGGTTACATCTGAGAACCTTGCTTACTTTGACTTGAATTCACATTAGAGTTAATTCATATAACTTATTGATGTGCTTCCTGTCTACAAGCTTTTAATGCAAGAGGCAGACAGACCTGCTTTAGGACACGGTGCCATATATTTAAAAAATAAAAAAATTCAGTCACTTCTGACATGCTTTGAAGCCTTTTTACATCTCATGTCCATTTATGACACATTTAAATTTAACCCCCCTAAGCCAGTGACAGTCCTCAAAAGTCACAAGCACAAACAGAACCACAAGCGTCCCATCCTCCAAAAACCCCAATAACAACCTCGTTCACGTAGGCAGTTCTGTTTGCTGAAGGTGCAAAGCACAGATGCCTGAAAAAGTGTCTGAGCGGGCACATTCCTGACTGGGTATCTGGAGATGTACTATCACCATTATAATTATTTTCAATATTTTTGTAGTTTAGTTATTACATTGTTCTTATCTCAACCCATGAGTCTTTTTTCCCTTTACCCCTTTAATTCTCTCCCCCATCCCTAGGAGACGGGAGGGTGAGCGAGCGGCTGTGTGGAGTAGGATCACAGCCAAGGGTAAAACCACCACACGTACTCATGCAAGTACAGCCCAATACCGCAGAGGCAGCTGGAGGAGCTGCGCTGGTGTGCACCAGCACATACGGCTCCTCTGCACTGCCGGCGAAATGCACTTCAAGGGAGCCCACAGCTTGATTAATGCTCCAAAGACCAGTTACTTTCTAGGATCTCAAGAGGCTCACAACGAGAAGTCTTCCTATTCCTAGTAACTCATAGGTGGGACACGTTAATTTACCGATACCATTTGCCTTTCCAAGCACTTCCACAATAGATGTGAGGTACAAACCACTCGCCCAGATTTTCTGTGCACATTTGCAGCATGGTGGACTTGGTTAGTAAGGCTGGTGGAGTCCAGTCTGATCTGGGATTCAGTGCTCGACTGCCTTTTTAATTGCAGATACTCTGACAGACATACAGAATTTCTTGCTTATTTTTTTTGCAGTATTATTAATTGATAATTTAATTTCCGATCTGGTGAATTACATGTAAGTCCTTCACCATCAGTTAAACGACAAGTGTAGAGCAGACTGTCGGTGCTTATGGCTGCAAGACATAATCATGTACAGCCAACTGTGTAATGCGCTTGAAAAAATTAGAAGCCTAGGCACAGAAAGGAAAATTATTTCAAAATGAAGTTGTACAAATACAGCTGCAAAAAGCTGCAAAATCCTACTGATTTACTCCAACTGTAGTGGGTAGAGCAGCGGGGATCCAGCCCCTGCCGCCCTGACAAAGAAAGTGTAACGATAAACCACAAGGAATCAAAGGCTGGATGTTTAAATCTAAACGTGGCTCCAGAAAACTATTTCAGCTATTATTTATGGACTCATAAACTTCTGGGCATCAGCTGGTAACTTGGCATGACGACTCCTCAGCGTGTCGGGGCAAACATTAAACACTAAATTACCATATGTCAGCTTAGGGTAGTTAATAATTCTACCACATCTTGGACAACTTGAAGGCTTTTCTGAAACTGCTGTCAAATCGAATCTTTCCTTCGATCAATAAAGCAGCACAATGAAATAGGCTATTTGTGGTGTCGGAAAGAATAGATTAGCACAATACTGTAAATGTAACTGGCAGGGTCTAACTCCACTTCTTAACTGGAGATCCCCAATAAGCACATCAATACTTTCAACGAGGAGACCCACACGAGACAATGGCACGTGTCTGTACCTCACCCATTTACTGCTCTGTTCCGTGTACCTGTGGTTTGCCGTCACTCCCCACCAGAGCCCCAGAGCTGTGTGTTACCTGCAGACCGAGCAGGCAGCAGCTAATTACAGGAGCAATGTTTGTCGCACACCGCTGGGTCTATCAACTGCAGCCAGGGGAGGAAAATAGAGAAAGATGGCAAGCATAGCGAACCCGTCCGACCTTCCGCTTGTTTTCCAAGCTGTGTAATAGAGATATCTCTGGCAACACTGAGAAGAAGGACCAGCAGTAATCTCTCAGAACAGCCAAATAAGGTCGGAAATGCAGGAATCTGCATGCTGGGCTTTGTTTAAAGGGGCACTACCAATCCCAAATTGCCCTTTCTGCTGCCACGTCTACTCTCAGTCAAGTATGGCTCCACCTAACACATGCTACTACAGTAAGTCAAAGTGACTGCAACAAAATGTTTTTTCCTCTGTGCATTTGACAGGATCAATACCACATTTCAAGATATTCAACACCAGAAAATCGGGGCCAGATCGTCAGTGCGATTGTGTCCCTGACAAAGCACCTAGAATGTAAGTCAAATTACTTCTAGGACTTGATGAACATCTTACCATGAACCCACAGAAAATCTCTCCCTGGCTTCTCACAGTGCAGCCGCAGGTCATCTGCAGCCTCTCTAAACACCCTGGAAGGGATTTTTACTGAACCCAAACCGAAAGCAAAGGTGTTACATTGCGGGTGAATTCACCGCACCCAGCCTGCTCCTCGCTCCTGTGAGAAGCGCCCCAGGAACCAAGCGGGGAAACCTTGCTCTGGTTTCTTCTTTTGAAGCACAAACGAAATCTGAGTTCTTACATTTCTGTGTTTTCTCGGGGTCTTTGGTCTGTTCACTATCTCCACTGTCATTGGATTTTATAGTTCAACTGTAAGTCAGAAATACACCCTCCAGATCTTACAGACCCATCCCATCCAGTACACGTGTCTTCTTTAAGCCTTGTTGGAGACTGGTCACAGCAGGAGTAGACCTGAAACACAGGAGTAGTCCCTTAAATCCTTTTAAACCCTCAGCAGTAAGTAAAGGAAAACCATTTCTTATAGAACATTTTTTGAGCATTTCGTTTTTGTCGTAATTCAGGTCACTCCACCCGATCCTCCGCTGCCGACAGATCTAGCCGTAGCGGTATTCTTGGGCTGCCGGGCCTCGAGAAAGTGATGTGAGAGTCACTGGCGGCAGGAAATTGCCTTCATAATACTTTCAATTTAAAAAAGTTGATAATGACGCAGGGAATAGGTCCTGTGGGACCCGGGAGTGTTGAAAATAATGCACCAGTGAAAGAACTGTGAACTGCTGACTTTCGGCATTTAATAGGGATGGAAGCACAGGTCATCTTCCTCTATCAATCCCACACATACTCAAAAGGTGATACCAAAAAGGAACAGATTATTATTATTTCATACAGTATGTTTTTTTTAATCAGAGGAAATTAAAAGAAAACACTCTGTCACATACCAAAATCACGCAGCAGCTTTCAAAGCCATGCCTCGCTCCCCAAGCTGGTGTAAATCAGCATGGCTTCTCTTCCTGCAGTGGCTTTACACCGATTTCCACCGGCTGACAAGCTGACCTGGTATTTTTGGGGTGATTAGAGTGGGATATCGCTTCATGTTTATTTCTAGGAAAGCTCAAAAGTTGGCTCTTGTGCCTTTGAGAAGCTGGATGTATGCGGGGGAATGATGTTTCTTCTAAATACATCTTCAGGGCTTTTTTTTTCTTGGTCTTTTTTTTTTTTTTTTTCTTTTTAATAAGAAGCAGGAGGAAGATTTCCTGACCCTCTGAACCAGCCCTGGTTTTGAATACACTACATGGTATGCCTGTAAACACAAGAAGAAAGCTCTTATGTGAAACTTCTTAAACTGCAGAGGATGACGGACAGCAAATGGGACGCAAGCCAAGGAAGATGACAATTACTACAGAGAAAGTTTTCAGGGTCTATTCCATCAGTCAGCACTTAAGGAGGCTTTGAAGGGGAAAAAACATCCCTTTATATATTAATCCACTACTTCTGCACTTTCCCCCTATTCCATGGATTTAGCGCTTAGCTGCTAAATAGCTCTGTGCAGAGCCTTGTTAAGAGGAGTTGGTTTACTTCTTGAAAGATTCCACATCTATTAGTTTATAGAGAGAAAAAAAGGCAAACTGCTAAAGCATCCAGAGTTTAAATTACAATTTACTCTTCCCCAGCTTTTAGTACTTAAAGATTGGGATGAGAGAAGAGCTAATTCCTGCAATGTTATTTCTGGTCATCCCCTTACTAAAGAGTTGGGTTGTGCTACAGATGATAAAGGAACTCGGTGAAAGCAAAGGGAAAATCCCCCACATTTCACCCCTTTCCTGTTCTTTCTTGGCAGACTTCACATCTGAAGAGGCACCTTACTGTTCTGAGATAAAATATTTTCTTTTTTCTTTAAAAAGAAAAAGTTCTCTCAAGCAAGAAGTTAGGCAACAGCAGGGGACAATGCCATGCCAGTATTAATTAGCAAATTCCAAATGAATCATAGTTTGTGCTTAGCGGGGTATGCTGGAAAACCATGTGAACTTTCAAAATGCTGTGTTGAGCATAACAGTTGCAGCTTGTTTTTATATATATATTTTTTAATAAGACTAACAAAGAAAGAGTCTCTTTGGAAGGGCATCTTATTCACTCCCTCCATGGCCCTGTTCCCAGGCATTTGTGCTCCTGCCCAGCTCTTTATTCGCAGGATGACATCTCCCTTAGCTCATCCCTTTTGGTTCCAGGCCACTACTGGGGGACAGCATTTTCCCTCTAATTAAGAGGTGGCATGCGTGGTTGTCCACACTGCGCCCTGAATCACCTAGCAGGGGTGCACTGTGACATACCACACTTGTCATTTCCACGGCTCTTTGATCCCGAGTCCCCAGGACTCCAAAATTTGCCTTCCCCGCAGAGGAGCGGTGCTCCTGGTGCCAGGGCTCCCATGGCTCTGCAGCTCGGTGCTCTCGTGCACCCAGCTCCCTGCCCCAGCATGGGAGGCAACGGGGTAGGGGCTACATATGGCAGCAACCGCAACTACAGACTCTGATCTTAATTTCAGGATTATTTAGGTTGTGATTAAGCTGGGGCACCTGCCTGTGCAAGGCTCATCAATTCTCTTTGATTTGGAAGACTCTGTGCATCTGTGTCAGACTTCAATTTCAAAGCAGAGCTTCATTGCTGTTTTTCTTCTCTTCCAATTCTATATTAAGAGACACGCAGGAGTGGAGAAAAGAAATCAGTGCACCGGTAGCCGGGTAAGCAGTAATGGGAGGTTGTGAGAACTCATTCAGGTAGCACGCAAGGAGAAAAAGGTGTCCTTGGTGATCTAAGAAACACCAGCATTTCAGCTCTGAACTCCAAGGTGATGGTGAAGAAACAACACAACAGGTCGAGAGCATTTTTGACCACCTGATCTGGGTTCCCTCAAAGGCTTGGGAAGTCAGTATAGGAAAGTTTCACTGGCTACTTGAGCAGGCGGCAGAAAGTCCACACAGAAATCCAGGCTGTGGCCAGACCAAGCGATGGCCAACCAGGACACAGTGCTGGTGATCCAGCTTCAGAGGGGAGGATGGATGAGACACCCCACGTGTTCCTCCTGCCACAGGAGACCAGTGCCACCTTCAGGGGAGAAGCTCCTTCAAGACAGGTAGAATCACAGGATGGTTTGGGTTGGAAGGGACCTTAGAGATCATCCAGTTCCAACCCCCCTGCCATGGGCAGGGACACCTCCCACCAGCCCAGGTTGCCCAAAGCCTCATCCAGCCTGGCCTTGAACCCCTCCAGGGATGGGGCATCCACAGCTTCTCTGGGTACCCTGGGCCACTGCCTTACCACCCTCATGGTAAAAAAATTCTTCCTAATATCTAAACTAAATCTACCTTATTTCAGCTTAAGGAAAAATGCTGCAATTTTTAAAGGATTATGGTCTAAACACAAAGAACATTCCAGAACAATAAGAAAACACATACAGTGAAACATTATGGTTTTTTTCTAGACCTGTGTACTGCTTGAACCAGCTAAAGGAAGGGCAGTCTCAGGAAGCATCACTAACCCTGTGTGCCTGTTGGCTGGGAGGAGGAAGAAAAAAGGGAAAACAAAGAAAATACAACCCCCTCCCCATTCTATACCAGGATAACCCTGCTGCCTGCAGAAAGCAGGCTGTGGAAAGATTCAGCCACTCAAACCCACATCACATGTGCGGGGGGTTTAACTTAACTCAAACCTGTCCACGTGATTTAGCAAAAATATGGATAACTCTGAGATTCACATGTCTCCTTACACTTTCCTCTACCCGGGCAAACAGAATTGACCGTGTACAGACAAGCTGGGAGCTATTGCAGCCTAAAGAACAACTGCCACGTCCACGGGGATCCAGAACATTCAGAGCTATTTTAATCAAATTACTATCGATTAGGGACAAACTAGAGTCTATTGAAGTTAATGGACAGATTTTCATCAACTTCAAAGGGCTCTGGAACAGCCTGTAACACAGAAAACAAGCAAATATCAAAATGAGAAAATGCATTTTAGTCTAAGCCTAATTGCATGAGATGAAAGAACTGCTTTAGCCAAAACTTTTCGAAATTATTCTGCCTGAAACAAACATCAAACATCTCAAATGGTCAAAATCCAGCAAAGCTACCAGCAAATAAGGAAAGTCTGATAACAGCAAAGCAACAAGCATGGTCAGCTATGGGTACCAGAGACCTACAAACAGATATTTTAGCTCTACTGACAGCCATAGAAGACCTTTGCTAGGATAAGTAGGAAAAAAACTTCAAAACTTAGTGCATGTATAGATCTATACACTAATTTAGTTTTACTCTCCACTCAAATTTATTTTCTCTGAGAAAGAGGAGCTTTTTTTTTTTTTCTTTTTCCTCAGAAAAATGTTACTGGTTAATTCCTTGCTACAAATATATCATTTGTCCTTTTGTCTTCACAGGACCTAATCATCTTCTCTGAGGGATGAACACAAAATCATGACACAAGCAATTTCTTCAAACGAGCCTCTCACTGCCTAGAACATCTCGTTGCCTTATAAAGCTATATATTTATGTGACAGCCAGACATCCATTAAAACCCACAAATCTTAAGGCCTAAGAGGTATAAAAGGGATTTCTTCTTTTAAATTTTATAAGGGAAAAAATCAGGCCTGAATACTGGGGGGTTGTGACTTTACCGACCTTGACAATATTAGGTTCTTCCCAGAGCTGGTGTAATTAAGTGTTGAGTCTGTGGAAGTTTTTTCTTAAAGAAGCTAAACTGAGAGAGCACTTTAAATAGTTTGTAGTGACCTGCAGCATCATATTGTTCTCAACTCTAGCATTACACTTCCCCAGCTTTCATTCATTCAAGAGGTTTAGCAGGTAAACAGATAAATCCCACTTGAAGTCACTTGTGCCCTGCTCGAATGCCAGCGGAGGCTGTACTGACTTTCTCCATCACACAATAGTTGAGAAGATTTGAGGAGGCAGTAGTTAACGGAGGGAAGATTTTGGGTTTAAATGCTCCATCCTGCCTAGTTCTTTCTTCCATCAATATTCAACGGGATGTTTTGCTCAAAGTGTATCAGGATAAGTATCAGAATCTGCCTATATATATACTTTTTTTTGATGGACAGATGAACCCAGCACCACCATTATCACCAGGAGAAGAATGCAATCATCCAATAAACATCTAGCTATTAGAGACCTGATTGCCAGGTTTTTTGGTAGAAAAGGTGCCAAAACATTGTCCACTGAAGGCTCCAGACCCAAGGCTTTCCAGACAAAACCTTCCTTTATAAAAACCCTTGGAGAAGTACAAATGCAAAGCTCAGCAGTAGCTGCTGGGAGCTCTTCCTCCAGACACATTAAACCTCAACGTTCAACCAGGGGAGATGCTGTTTATCCCTTTCCTTCATGTTATTCCCAGCTAAGTGGTCACCTCAGTGGTCATCTCAGTCTGTCTGACTAGGGCATTGGCCAAAGAGCGTGTGCCTCCACGCTGCTTCTGATAACCATGACCGGGATCAAAAATTATGGTCCGAGCATCTCTTAATGTCCTATTATCTGTGGATCACTGACGGGGTTGATTATAACAGTCTGACACGACTCCAAAGGAGCTGTTATGGTCTACTGTATCAATAGGCACCTAGGGAGCCTTTAATCCGCAGATGCATGTGTAGTAACAGCGTACTAAAAACACAGCTTTTTTTTTTTTTTCTCCTTAAAAATTGCTACTGCTAAAGCAGTAAAAAGAAGCAAAAGTAATGTTTACGGTAAAAATAAAAGCCCTGTCATTCTTCACATGTCAAGAGCACAAAAAAAGTCTGAAACCCAAGATTTTTTCCCTTTCAGCTGTAATATAAAAATGATCCAAAATGTTTACTCCAGGAGACAATTTGGAATGACTTGTTTTTTTTTTCTGCTGAGCTATAATCTTGGGCAGCGGGAATGCCACTGCTGTGACTCGCGCTGTATTGCTGCTATACTGTGAAAGAACGAAGGGCTGAGCTGTCGTAATTCTTAAATTAGCACAAACGTTTTTTTGTGTGTGTATGATGTGTGAAAGCATGAAAATAAGCATGTGGAAAAACTGTTTGTTTCCCTTGGAAACTGGTGGATGGGTTTGATGAGGAAAAGTCTGCTTCCACGTTCGGTTCTCATGAGGTTCCCGGGTACTGCAGAGGCAGGCGTGGTGTGAAGGCAACGATACTGTTTTAGCAACAGAAGTGAAATGATACACAGAATATACAATTATCGCTTATGAAGTCACAGGCTCTTGCTTTTTTCAGAGCAGTTCCTTTCAAAACACTTATTTGTGCAGCGAGGTCTATGAGCCACTGTATACCCGGAGCACAAAGGCATTCAAATTTGTTTTCCTGGAAAATGCTGTTAAAAAATGATTTGCTTAAAAAGAATTTTGTTTACAAGAAAGGAGTTAGAAGATGCTTTGGAAACATTTGATTGCTCATTCTTTAAGCGCTATCTTTTTGCAGATACAAGATAGTTTTCAAAAAAAGGGTACAAAGTACAAAAACAGCCAGCAGCTCTGGCGAGAAGAATGCCGACTGCTCAATCCTATTCCCATTTAGTCCCAACACAGAAACACATCCACAAGAAGTTTTGCAAGACAATAAACACTCATTATGCTAGTGATTACATCTTGTAGAAGGGTCTTAAGGTTTCCACTGACTGTTGTGACAGAGGAGTACCAGCATCTCCTGAGAATGTTAATGACAAATTCTTGAGCGTAGAACTGCACTCGTGTGCCCTGGCGCTCTCCAGCCCCCAGGTCTTCAGGGGAAAAAGGCTGGGCTACAAACCCCACACGATAAACAAACATCTGACAGCATGTTTCAAAACGGTATTTAAATAGAGACTTCTGTTCAAGTTATTAATGACTTTAATATGGATTCTCCTCTCCTCTTTTTATTACTTTGTGTGTCTTTCTGGTTATTTAAGAGTTTGTGAAAAGAGCTGGTCAGCACTTCAGAGCTCCCACTGCTCATCAGCAACAGATGCCGGCCATAAAGTTAAAGCCAATGCAAAAAAACCCTCAACTCGGAATGCGTTTTTCTTCTCTCAGGGGAGGGAAGGCGAACGCATCCATCCCTCCCTGTCCTCCTCCTTCCAGCTTCTACCGGAGAGCAGCACCAACATCGCTGCCTTGTTTGAACTCAGACACAGGAGCACAAGCGCTTTGCCACCATGAAACCTGGACCAAACCTGCTGTCCCATCTGCTCCCAGGGGAGCGTTAGAGAAGCCCATGAGAACAATTTGTATCCTCAGAAGATGAATCTGCGGGTGCTTGAGCAGCACATGCCCTTCCCCTCGTACTGCGCTGCCCTTTCCTCGGGTAACAGCTGGTGCTGACAGCCCCTGGGTTTGATGGGTGGGTATCACCCGCATGGGAAAAGGGTCACGGTTTCCAAATCATCTGGTGGAGTAATGGGAGGAGACAGCTCCCCAGCAGCAAGAGCCAGAACATCTCTGCACTCTGACATCGCGTCAGGACACCGAGACAGTCAAAAGCAAAGCAGAGATCTCTGGTGCCCTGAAACATCTGGTCATCTGCATCAGCCCAGCGGTGGTGTCAGGCTCTGCCAAGTGCAGCTGGGCTTCCTGCTTGTTGGCTTCATCTTCTGCACCTTCATTTTGAACTAATTCAAAGCACAGATCAGCTGGTGAATTTGTAGTGATCATGAAAGCTGGGACCATTAAACACAGGCAGATACAGTCTAAAAGTAAAAACTTCAGTCCTGTCTTCTAAGTCCCAGGCTCTCTCGGTAATAGTTTCTCATCCAGACGTGCTGAACGTTTATGTCACATTTTTCACATTGACAACAAAGCAAGGAAATAAAGAGCCAGACAGTCCATGTTCATGAGTAAACTGTGTATAGAAGGAGAGCAAGAGACATAATCCATTTGGAGTCTGAAATCAGATCTCCAGGGATGCTTCAGATTATTGCCCTACAGGATAACTGGAGTTTTTATCTAACTGAATGGTCCTCCTAATACCAAAATGCTTTAATGAGTAATACGGTTGGATGAAAAAAACTTTTATAAAGTCACTTACAACTGGATTAAGTGTATCAAGATGTTTTCTTTGATATTGTCTTGTCAGTTCATATCAAGTGACTCTTCCATGCTTTCATGTCAGGTAATTCCCAAGAAATTCACGGCTACAATCTAAAATAAATGTGTGACTTTCAAATCAGTGAGAGCTGAATGATAGGAATTTTAAATTGCTGGGATAAAACTGCTAGCTACTTCATAACACTCATGCTGCTTCCAGATTTAATACCTGCCTTTTCAAACACTATCAATTCACTTAATATGTCAGTGGGGAATAACATTATTTTATTTTCCCTTACAAGGATCATGACCCATTTTCTCTTACAGAAACGTACCAATTACCCACATGCCAATTGTCCCAGACACACTCTGATCTTACCATGTGGACATTCATTTCAGGCACACACAAAGCCTTCCGAGGCCACAAAAGAACCACTATGGGCTAAATTCAGGACTGATGTAAGCAGGTAAATTTCCGCTGACATCAATGGAACCACACTCCCCAGTGCAGGTTCTGAGTTTTGCCCTCTGCCCCAAGAATCTGCCAAATGCTGATGGAAGGCAGAAAGAAACACTTCATGTGAAAAATACCTCATTTAAGGAATTAGCAGAGCAAAGCCATAAAAAAAAAAAAAAAAAAAAAAAAGAGGCTAGAAATAAGAGACTATGTTGTTCCACTTATGCAAGGACAGGCAAGTTGTGTCTTAGTGCACGGGCTGGGACGTTTCAGGAGGGGTGACCACCGCTGGGGCAGGGCACGTGGTGTTTGTACCGCTCCCTGCCCTCACGGGATCCCGTGGCACGAGGAGTGCAATCGGAAAAAGGAGCCAGTCCTCGGGAAAGGTCGTGTTCAAGGACACACCGAGGCACCAGGTACATGCGATGGCACAGCTTGGCCACGCGGCGTGTAACACCAGACGCGATGTCTACTGGGCACAGCGAGTGAGTGCCAGCACTGGAAGCCGTGTATCTAAGCCTGCCCTCGCTAATTGGTCCTGCTGAGATCTGGGTACATTAGCCAGGGCAGAGGGCCACTCTAATGAAGCTGTACCGCAGCTGGGACCGGGGCTGGTGGCACTGTAGGACACTGCCCCACGCTAGGCAGGCTTTCTGCGCCACTCGCAGCTACCACGGCCATCTCCACCCTGTGACCGTGCCACCCGCCAAGCTCTGACTGGCTAAAGGGGTTTCGTTACTCTGACGCTGCATTCGCTGACTACATCCCAGAGCTACCAGCTCACGTTACCTTCTGCAGGCTCCCATGGAGGGGACGGGGCGCTTTGCTTTGGTCCTGGGAGAGCTGGAGATGCTGGGGACTCTGCAGTGGGTCCCTGCTGATTTACTTCTGGTAATGAATCGTCCCACTGTTTCAGCATCGTTTACAGCGATTTATTCAGAGTATATCTGCATGTACATTACATATGCAGCTCTCACCAACACTTGGTAGACCTTATTCTGCCTTGATTGGGATGTGCTGGGAGATATGCCAAACACAGTTAGCAGAGAGTATCACATTGTACCTGACAGCATCTACCTTGAACCCACCAACGCCCTTCAGCAAGGAACACTCACCTGTCCTGCTCTTCTGAGAGCTGCCAATAAAGCTCCAGTTCAGGACTTTACCCGTTATCCCATTGATGCTAACACAGGTTACAGACACAAACACCGTTCTCAACAGACTGATGAGCTAACTGTGATATCCTCAGCACCGGGGGATATCAGCCCAAAGAAATAAATAGCAGTTTTAGACTTCAGATGTTTTTGAGATCTAGGTGACACAGAAGCCAGCATTTCAAATCCAAACGTGCCTTGCTCCTGGGGACTGAGCATTGCATGATATTCCTCAAGGGTAAGAAATGACAGATCCTCAGGATGAAGCCATCACAGAGCTATGGTCAAAGCTCTGCGCTCATACAGTGCTCTACCCCAGCCAGGCATCCTGCACCTGCCAGCCCATTTGTAGGATATTCGCAGGAACAAAACACTAGTCTTTTGTAAAATTCACCTCAGTCAACTGAAAGGTTAAAATCACTTGGGCAGAATTCCTCAAGAAACAGGGCTAAAGCTGAATCACACTAGAATTATCCCTCTGATTTCCACATGTTCAGATGCCTCACACTGACCAGCCTGACCGAGCTTGTGAGCATCTCTCCAAAACCCCACGTTACCAACCGCGCTGGAACAGCTCCCACTGTTCTCCTCCATTTGTAAGAACATTAAGATGAAGTTCATGAAGCCAAACCATAACATAAGTCCAATCCTGAACCAGAGTATACATTTGTGTGATACTGTGGCAGCGAAAAATGAGGAAGAAGAGGTGGGAAAGAAATCAATCACAGCTGCATCATAAAGGAGAAAGCTCCCACTGTATCTCCAGGCTGCAGTGTGAAACCTCTGTGAGCCAGCAGAAAAGATATTAATGAGCACCAGACAAATCTAATAGGAAGTATCAAAAGCAGATACCAAACAGGATGCAAATAATGAAAGAGAAAAAAATGCCCAGTAAGAGAATAACAACACTAAAAAGGGTGTTTTGTATCTCTTGGACCACAAGTAACAATTTAATTTGCACTGACCTTCAAGAAGCAGCCACAAATTTGATTTTAAATGAGCAGGCTGCAGGGTTAGTGCTCATTCACAGAGCAGAACCCCGCTCATCTCCTTTCCGCGGCGGTTGAAGATGAGGGATCGAGGGGACAACCCCCTCCTGAATTTTCAGCCGCTCCTGGCAGACCCAGGGCCACACGCTAAACCCCAGCGCACCGCAGGAGCCAGGGCTGGGTTACGGCTGACTTGTTCTCCTACAGCCCCGTTGTTTCACGGCACATCCCTTTTTTTCACAGGTTGCTCCAGTATCGATTCAAATCAGTGAGAGCTGTATTCCTCCCCCAAAGGGTTTGAGCATTACACAGGAAGAACATTTCAAAAGACCTGATCCTCCTTATTTTTCACACTTATTCCCAACGATGCAACAGGAGAGAGCTTGAGGCTTCCTCCGTATTCCTCCCTTTTACTGCCATACCTGAAAAACATTTCAAGAAGTTATCCTCGGTTGGCAGCAGCATACTGGGCAGCCGAATTTCTCCATGTAAAATCAGCTGGCGACTTCTCAGCGTGGCTTCCTTGGACG
>NW_010114935.1:88684-96467 GCF_000699245.1 Pterocles gutturalis | reverse complement strand
GGCAGCCCCCGCGGCCACCAGCCAACCTCCCAGGGCTTCTGCTTGGACGGAGCCCTTCTTTGTTTTATTGGCCTTCATTTCGTTTTCATTTTAATGTGATGGTAAAAATTTTATCTGATAATCTAAACAAGGTAATAATTTTGCACCATAAAAGTGCCTGTCTTCCGTTGTTACTGCCACCATCATATATTGGAGAGGAATATTTGCAACATTATACAAAATTGTTATTCTATTAAAATGATAAAATGGCAGTGGTTTTATTACATGAGTGATTTTCCAGGCACCGAGATGCCCTTTACTGCAGACAAGAATAATAAACACATTATTCACCAACACATTAGGGAACAATCCTGTGATTTTTGGAAAACAGCTGTAACAAACAAGTAAGTTATTGCAGCGACAAGCTCAGGAAACACAGCCCCAAATCGTATCTCCTGTAACTAAACACTGCTAACAGCCAGGGACTCTGCCTGCTCTGCACTTCAGCACTTTGTTCCCAAGAAGTTGGCAAATCATAAGACAGACACCGAGAATTGTTCACGCACTTTCTGCAATCCCATCTAATCCAGGCTTTGGGATTTTAACCCTTTTTTCCTACTGAAGTCTTAAGGATTTACCATCTGCCGCTGCAGAATCCGCGAAGATGAAGAAGAGGAGAGGATTAAATTAATTAACAAATTCTAATCCTGAAACAGCGCTGGCGATGTTAGGGCTCTCCGAATTCTAATGAGGATTTAAAGTAACGCTGCCTACTTCCCCATTAAAAAGGGGGAAAATAATGTCCCATTATCACATGCCCAGCCTCTGCTCACCCCGCAGAGCACTCGGGGAGCGTTGTACCTGACGGTCCATTACGGGGAGCGGCCGGTTATCCGAGGCACCTTCCCTGCCACGTCTGCAACCAGGAGCGCAAACCCACCTGCTCAGGTCACAGCTATGTCCGGCTGCTGCTGGAAAACGTTATCAAGGTTATTGATGTTATTGTACATCCTCTAAGTTTTTTACAAGGTAATCCTAGATCAGGGAATACAACCTGATCTATCTGACTGGCAAACGGGTTTTATTTCCTCCTCTTCACTAACTCAAATGGACCTGCACCCATTGCCACCCAGAACTGGGCAACGGTCTGTGGCTGCAGGTAATGAACAGGAAGATCAAACCAACACAAATACATGTTTGAGATGTCTCAGGTCACTAGTTTCTATAGTTTCCACTAGTTTCATACCAGAACACAATGAACACAACATGGGAAGGCAAAGCAAAGCAGGGAGGGGTTCAGGGAAAACACAGCATTCCCCTCCTAAGGTGTCTGGTTCTTGTCATCAGAAACCAGCCCATCACGTGCACTCCAAACGACGTCTACCCACACGCAATGCAGTGATGTACAACACGTCCTCTCTGCAGAAAGCGACATTAGGATGTGGAAGAGAACAACAGTTCACAGACCCACACGCCATTCAGAGCACTCGACTTCTTGGAGGAAAGCGCAAATTGAATCCACGCTGGGAAGGGAATTTCACCGGGGGACCTGGGCCCTTTGCGCTGGAATGCAACTTTACATTTTCTGTCGTTACTGGGAATTTGGAAAGGAAACATATGGAACCCAGACGATGTATTTCACAAACCGCCAAGCAGATTTTGCATGGGTTTAGAGGTACTCCAGGGAGTGTCCACAGCAACTTCATGGTCCTGATGGCTAACATTTGTTTTGCATCTTTACGCAGAAGAACAGAGACACGATCATTCATCTGTCTCGTGTTTCCATGCAGGTGCATGCTTCCAGCCATGCTACACGGACAGATGTTGCTAGCAAATGCCTTCTAAAGGAAAGAAAATAATGGGAGGGAGGGGGAGAGACTACTCAAGCGGATAAGGGGTTTGGACTGCTCTCTCCGGAGAGCCCCTGTGGGCAATGCAGATGTGCTGGCTGCAGCAATCGCTCCTCGGAGCACAGGGTCTTTATGGAAACTCTACACTACACTGCAAATGAAATCCGTTTTCTTATTAGTCTCTGTAGTGGAATAACAAACTACAGAATTCATAATGTCGAGAGACCAGTGGCTACATTTTGATTTTCAAGCTTTTGAAACCTCAGTGCACAAACAAACTCTTCAAAACAAATGCAAATTTGGCAGTTTATGCAACACCAAAAGCCACTTGGGGGGATTAAAGGCTGATGTACTATCAGCTGAGAAAATGAGTAACCCTGAAACACACAACTAGAGCTCCAGCACTTGTATATTGATCCTCTATAAACCAGTGCTGCAAGTGGGTTCTGAAGGACACCAGTTCCTTAGTTTTTAAGTCTCTCTCTCTCACTTGTATGCAACAACCACACATATATGAGAAATCTCCCTTTTTTTTTGTTCTTTTTTTTTTTTTTTTTTTTTAGGTAGGAGGAAGCTGAGGGGATTTGACTGTTTACATGTCGTGAATCCCATTTTCACAAGCAGACCCTGAGTTTCAGAAGCACAGCCTGTAGCATACAAGCTCCAGATCACGTTATTAACACGTACTCATACCAACTCTACCAAAGCCAATGGGAGCCTCCGAGACCCTGTCAAAAATTAAGCCTGTAGTGTTTTATTTGCATTTTGATGCTTTGGAGGAATGATTCCCCACACAATGTGACGCATTTGCAGATATTCCTCCAACTCTGCGCCCTGAAAGAGGTAAAGGGCGATGAAATTGTCTGAATCTTGACCAAACCAAGTATTTGTTCTTTTATACGGATGGCTCACCTGCTCATCAGCATGAGAACACGTAGCTGCCAGTGAGCTTAAAAACATCATTTCAGAAACTCCAGAAAAACTTAAGCAACAGAAACCTGAAACCCATTCAAATTAGCCCGTCTCCTTTGAGACATACTGCTAGCCCAGCAAGAATGAAAAACAACTTTTCCTTCTGTACATTGTGCTTCAGAATGCTGTTATCTTGAAGACATTTTATTCACTTCTTGAGAAGGCTTTATCAGGGAGGCACAGTATGGTACAAAGACTAAGCAGCCATGCACCCAAAATGTGTGTGTGTGTGTGGGTGCAGATCCACTAGCAGAACTAAAATAGATTTAAAAATACTTCCACATCGCCAAACAAAGCTGGGAGACGGGCTGGTAATTAGATGTGTATTCCAAGTAGACTACACACAGCGGGAGGTTTAAAGCATTCATATAAATTATACCAATCAGCACAGAAAGGAGGAAAAGAAACATTGAGGACATCAAATCTGACAATTCTCTATAACTGATACACACGAGTACTAAATCCTGGCAAAACAGTGCCCTAGAAAACAGGGACGAAAATGTCATCCTAAAACGAGTTCCATGTACAGCTTTGCTGTCTCTGTAAATGCATATGATCATCTTAACGATGTGCTTTGAGGAGACACGAAAAATCACAGAGTTAAAAGACCCCATGGAATGTGAATACATGTGAAGATTTCTTCTGGGGGAAAAAAAAAAAAAAGTATTGCAAATGAACTGGAGTACCACATACTGCACAGATTTTTTTTTTTTTTAATTCTGCGGTTAAACATGGAAGTTCAACAGCTTCTGGGGTGTGACAAGAAAATGGGTTTGTGAAACCCCATGCCACCGGCACACGGGATGTGGTGGTTCTGGAGCGCCTGACCCACATGCCAGGGAACCCAGCACGACAGGGTTTTGTTAGGAAATCTCCAGTCGTGGTGCCTTGGGACAAGGGAATTAGAAAAAGAATTAGGATAATCTTTCCAGGCAGAAGATTTAGAGTCTGCTTCAGTTATTCTCGATTGATCCCCAAAAGATTGCCAAGAAGTGTGTATCTCAAAACTGCTGCTAATTAGGAGGTTTTAAGACACTGTTATAAAATACCTTCTGCTTGGCTTGTAAGGGAAACCATTTAGGCTAGCAGTATAGAGAACAAAACAGTCATAAAACATTATTTGTAGCTTCTATTATATTACCATTACAGTGTATTATCACCAGCATGGTTACACACCTAACATAAAACCACTTAATGAAATGTTTGAACTTTCAGAAGATCTACCCATAACCTTTTTATTTTTAGCAATGGGGATGACATTTATTGTTTGCTGCAACACAAACAATAATAATTACACATAGAGATGCTAATGGGGATGAAAACTGATATTTAGTGCTGCTGTCTGTTCATGACCATGCAGACATAGATACAGAATCCAGGATTGGTAATTTAAGAGGTTTTTTGGTTTGGGAGTGTTTTTGCTGTATGGGATGCTTTTTAAGTGACAGACAAGCAGGAAGGCTGCTTAAATGACTGCACATGTACAGACTCAGTTCAGCAAACTGGAGAACTCAATGTTTTTTTCATTCCTGGAAGAATGGAACAACCTTTAAGAAGTTTTCAAGATCAATTTGCACCCTATGCATTATGGCTGTTTTAAAACATGTATTTGGAATACGTTGCATCTAAATGCAAGCTGTGATGTTGTCTGAACATTGATTTTTTTTAGCCTGTAAAGATGGCTAATCTTGCCTGGCCAAATTACATGACCTTTAACTAGTCCTTAAAGAGAATCTAGTGACAGCCCATCAGTGACAGGGACAACATTCCCTATTTTTTTTTATGTTTTTCCTCCCCCTTTGTGTTATTTGTACTTTCCTCCTTGTTGCTTGCCTGTCTGGATTTAATTAGTGAGCCGTAGGCTTCTGCTTTTCAGGTTTGGCATCAAAACTTGAGTTTTGTGGGATGGTTACAGTTTTTGGTATTCGTGCTATGTAACATACCACTTACAACAACTAGATGGGAGAAAACGTTCAGAAATAATAAAGGTTGCCCCAAGAATTGATTTGTGTGGGGATATTGTAGATTATTGGTTCTATTTTCTGTTTGTTTTCTTGCAATGGCTCACAGAAATGGCTTTCTTAAGACTTCTATAAATGGAAAAAAACCCCACAGATTTAGGGAAACAGAATTACGCCCGATCATAGCGCAATCACCATGTCCCATTTCTAACAAGCTAAGAGGGTGCAGACAGCAGGTATGACTTGACTTTCCATCTGAAAGCTCAGTTACTCTGATGTCTTTATGTCTCCTCTTTACATGTTTTCTCATGATAATTTAGGATTAGCAGCTTTGAGAATCAAAACAGAGAACAAAGTTTCTTGAGCTTAAATTTAATTCAGGCTTGATTCTGATCCAATGCCTTTGTACATTCAACAACTGTGCCATGAAACACCACGGAGCGGAGGATCACCGAGTGATCTTTTAGGTCTTGCAGTTTTTTTCTTGTCGAAAAATGAAAAAAAGATTAAGAATTATGTAGCCTCAGCACTTTTCAAAATATTTGACTAGGAGTTTAATATTACAGGATTTATCCCTTTTCAGATCCACTAAAGGGATTGTGTTTTAATACTAAATCACCGAAATC
Source organism: Pterocles gutturalis (assembly GCF_000699245.1). Classification (NCBI taxonomy): domain Eukaryota; kingdom Metazoa; phylum Chordata; class Aves; order Pterocliformes; family Pteroclidae; genus Pterocles; species Pterocles gutturalis. The sequence goes on along the minus strand of NW_010114935.1, from coordinate 91,079 downwards.
ACCTGGTATATGAGAGGGACCAGGTCAACTCTTGGTCATGAAAAAGCAATAAGATTGACAAGCATTATTATTGCATTCCAGTGACTTACAGGTGTGCCGGCTTTGCTTTAGAGACCACTAGAGTACAAAAAAAAAAAAAAAAAAAAAGAAAAAGCCCATCAAACACTGAAAAAAAAAAAGCACACAGACATATGAGATATTAGTCAACTCAAATGTAATGAATTACTGATCATCTGGACCATAGCCATAAATTCTGGGCAAAGCTCTCCTCCACCTTGATCCAGACCATCCGTGCATCCCACCTCCCTCCTTCCCTCTCTCCCGCCCCGTGGCCATTTCCCACTATCGCTCCCAGGGGTGGTATTAGCATTAGAAATGTCACCGTGGGCGACAGCTTATTCCACTTTCATAGTGAAATACTCCTTATAGAGTGTCTGTGTGCAAATGATGAGGGTGCAGTAAATTCCCGCTCTATCTTACCGCACACTCCCACTCGATCCCTATTAAGCTTTTAGCCACAACATAGGAAATAAATACTCCCAACAGCCATCCCCTCCCCTTGGAGCAATGACCGACCTGCTACTGAGACATGGGCAAAGCTGCTCCCGCTGCAGCCTCCCTGGATGTTCAGCTGTACCAACACCTCTGTGCACCCCCAAGAGCACCACCTTCTGCCTCCACACACACTGGGAACCTGTGGTGCCAAGCGTGACCTGGGGATGGGTTATGACAAATCTGAGACAACTACCCCAGGGCAGCCGGAGATGGGAGGGAGACTGGAGCAGGAACTGGGAGACTATCTGGAGGAACCTATTTCAAGCTGGATGAAGGCTAACCCCATTCCCAGTGCTCATGCACTGTAGCTCATATTGTAGTACAGAAGAAGGGAAAAAAAGCCGAACCTGCGTGATCTGCTGGCAGGAGGCATTAGTGTGTATCAGGGGGAGGCCACAGCAGAGAAATGGTGAAATTCAGAGGGAACACGAGCTTTCTGTGAAAAGGATTAATGCAAGCAAGCCACGGGTTTAAAATAGCCTAATTGACCCGAGCATAATGTAGTTCAGAGTCACATGGAGAAAGTCAGGCAGTATTTGAATGCCTCCTCATCATTTACTATAACATTTCTGGTAATAGAATATTTAAATCCTATTTTATCAAAACCTCATCACTCAAGTGTAGGAGCCTTTTCCATCGCTGGAGCATACACTGTTACAAATTCATGAAGGTCATAATTATGAGCAGCTTCAACACTGTAAATGTGTTTGGCAAAGATATTATGCCCTTTCTAAACAAGATTTGAGCGACTGCAGCACACATTCAGTGTTACAGGGGTTCTGCTTTTCATGTGCCTTGCAAGCAGCAGACTGGCCCCTTTTCCCTGAGATTCCCGCTCGGACAGAAACATCCCATAGCCAAAAAGCCACCCCAAAACCACCACTGCCAACCCCAGCAAGCAGACACAGAGGAACACTCCTTTCTCACGAAACCAGAAAAGTAGCATGTTCAAATCCTTATTTAATTCAGCCATTTCACATCTGAATAATTATTCAAGAGATCATTTCCCAGGGTACAAGGGCTGATTACCCGTAAGTGCAACTCCAGCTCCCCCAGACCAGCGCCGTAGGGGACTCTGTGGCCACAGCACAGCCCCAGCAAGCTTTCCTCTGTCTCAGGAGATAACTCTTTTTTTTCTCCCCTCCACTTTTTTTGATAGGGAAACTGCTGCTCTGCCCAGATCTAAACTGAGGCTGTCCCTCCAGAGCCACCGTGAAGCTCTCGACGTTTTCAGGCAGCGCTCAGATCTGAGCTGATCTCGGGGCTCCCAGGTCCCCTCCCCGCAGTGACCGTTTAGTTCAAGCCTTCTGTGTGGTGCTGGACCGTGCAACGCTCTGCTCAAAGCTGGACATCTGAGCGCTCCCTGACATACTGCAAAACACAACGCTTCCTACAGATCCCACAGTGACCAGCTTTGCTCACACGCTGGAACGGATGGAAACATCAAGTGCACGTAATGGGCCATGGTTTTCGCTCTGCAACACCTGGGCAATCTAAAAACCATCCAGTTTGGGCAGTTGAGCTGCTCTGCATCGATGTTACAAGGCGATGAAACTCCTGTTTTGCACAGGGCTGGCTCCCAGCAGAAGGCTGCTGCGTGGGGAAGCCAGTTGGTGGGACTGTGACAAAACCAACTCTGCTCCCTCTGGCCTCATTTAGCTCTTTATAAGCCCTGGAAAACCAGCCTGGCTGCTGCCACTGTCACCACAAAAGAGAAACAAAACATAAAACTGTGACATGGCACTGCCAAAGCCCTGGGCAACTGTTTCCATGCACATCCATCTTTCCCTGCAGGAACACAGCTCAGCACCTCCTGGGCTCTCCATCCTTTCCCCAGCTC
>NW_010114935.1:81736-88653 GCF_000699245.1 Pterocles gutturalis | reverse complement strand
CCCCCTTGTGGGGGCAGAACCACCCAGCCACTTCAGTTCCCCCACAGTGCTGGGAAGCCTGGAGCCGGCTCTAGTTTTGTATCTTCCTTAAAGAAGGCAGCAGAGATTTGTTCATGAAGAAAAGGAAAAAAGAGCTGTATTCTTTAGCCCAAGCTAAAATTATTTTCAAATAGGATTAATTGTTCTTCCATGGGGAAAACTGACCAAGAAGTTGAAGTCATCTGCATGAATTTCAAAGGCAAATCAGCGGTGGAGTCAAGATTACATTCACAGAGATTAAGATCATCCCTCTTTTACAGTCCTGTGCTTTGTGCCCTTGAACCTGAGCACGAAGAAGCAGCAGCCACGCATTTTCCCATGCTCCCCCATCGCTCTCCGTGACCCAGGCCAGGCGAGCCAGCCAGCGGCTCTCTCACCAAGGATTCCCTTGGGGAACATCACTTGGGAGCATCTCAGAGCTGCTCTCTGACAAATGCCAGTGCAAACAATAAATCTTTACATTTCACCCAGCCAGCAAAGCTCTCACTCTCTGCGCGCCGTTTTCTGCTGGGCAATTTGCACGCCCCGGCTCAGCGTGGTACCCGAGCTCAGCAAACCAAACCGTGCCCAGCCCCATCGACTGCACCGGTGCATATCCCAAACAATAACCCTGCAGTTCATGCTCAAGGAAACAAGTTCATCCAACCAGTTACACACCTGAAACAGCCACTGTATTTGGCTTTACACAGGAAAATAAAAACATAAGCCCACACGTTAGCGGAGAAGTTCATGTCTGCTATTTAGCATCACACAGCACGGTGAATTAGACACATCTTCATAACCTATTTATTTTACCAAATGTTCCCTTATATTCAATAAAAACGTCATTTTTATACAATCCTAATAGCAAATTCCAACCATTTCCAACTGTACAACCGCTCTAAGATCAGTGGCAATTCTCAAATGAGCAAACCACAGTCAGTCTAGATCCGAACTGGACATTTATTTCATATGATTTGTCTCACGGTTGTCAGAAAGAACTGTTTTTATTTGAAAAGGCTCACTGCTAAATAAACCAGATATGGTAGGATTTGACTGATACTTCTACTAATGCACCTGGCAAGCTTGATACGGTACAGTGTCAGAGGTGACCACTTTTCCATTCGCATCTCAACTTTTGCACACTCGTGTCGGGCAGGTACCTTTTCTATTTCTACCGTCAATAGTAAAATCTGACACAAAACACAATGAGAAATCACATTTAAGATAAGAAGATCTGCAGAGGCAAAAGGCAGCTCAGATAAAAGCTACTGTACTTGGTTTTTTCTTCATGGTCATGACTTCTAGGTTGCTTTCCAGCAGGATACATCCTTAAAAGCTTTTTGTTCACATTCTTTTTTCTCCTTACTTGCAAACATTTAACAAGAATCAAAGCCAACCAGCCACACAAAGAACACGGCCAAAACCCTCAGATGCAAATAAAGGTTTGAGATAACGCATTTTTTAATAATCAAAGCATGCTTCTCAGGTCTGAAGCACAACATTCTAGAAGAAAAGAAACCCAAAGCTTTGGTATCTAGCTATAAATGTTGGGCAAGGGGACACAGGCTGACAAGTAGATACTGAATTACACAGGGCCCTTGGTTAATATTTATGTTCACGCTCTAGATAGTTTAATATAATCGATCAGATCTGCACTTTTAAGAGAGAATTATGAACACGCTTTTCACAACTGGTGTCTCTGCCGAAAGAGGAGGTTTTGTGAAATGAAAATCTTCCACAGTTACAGCATTTTTCTTACAGAAAAGTGTCCACAGTATCAAACTCTTTGGTCACTTCTCACCAGAGAGAGAAGAAAATTCAATCTAACAAAAAAATCCACAAACAACAAGACCTTTTTTTATTAAAAAAAGGGAATGCTTTCATCCAGCTTGCCTTCCCCAAAGCAAAGATATCTGAAGTGGTATTTTTTTTTTCCCCACCATTAAAAAACAAATGCAAATTCAGAAGCTTGGGAAACTCTTGCTGTGGTGGCATCAAGGATGTAGAGATGCAATAACACACTATGAGGAACCTGCTCCTGGGGAAAGGCTGCTGCACCCCGAACTGGTGCAGCACGTGGGGAACTGGTTCAGCATTTGTAGGGGGCTGTGCATACAGACCATGGCACATCCCTTGGTGATTTCTGAACTATTTGAGCTGGGATTAGGTGTGCCCTTCAGGCAGGCACACTCCCAAAGATAGATAGAAATTTTCTGGTGGGATGAAAGGACTCAGGGGGGACTAGGAAAGGCAGAGAAGGTCTTCACTGAACTTTTTTTGTTAACCACTACCTCCAGCCAGCACTAAGCACAGCCACTGCAATTTTATTAAAGTGGCTTTAGGAAGGCTTTTATATTTATAAACTTACCAGAAGAAAATTCCAAAGAAGGAAGTGCAAGTTGTTATACTAACAAGACAAAAACCAACATAACCCACTGAGCTTTAGAAGCTGAAATCAATCGAATCCTTTCCATTGACTTCAGTGAGAGCTGGATCAGGATTTAAAGAGATTACAATTCTGAAGTTTATCTCTGCTGCAGTTCAGAATTCTTCTTTTGTTTCACATCACATTAAAGATTCAGCATCTCTTCTCCTAATGCTCTGAAATATAGTATGATCTATAAGGGAACGGAAAACAGAACTAAAGGGGAAAAAAACCCTCCTGCACCTCATTAGGATCTGAAGTTTGTCCTTAATGTGCCTATGAACTCGAAACGAGTGTCTAAATTGAGACATTTTTTTCTGCTACAGGGTAAAGTGATTATAAATGTCTCTTTGTGCAAAAGCTTAGTGATATTTTATGCAGCTGGCACTGCAGAGTTTGAAACAAATCCAAGAAAACAGATTGGATCTTTAAGGTTAGAAATCAAACTTTCCATTGCTGGAGCGCACGTTCCCTGGTAGCAGGGTAGCTCGCACACCAGAAGCTATGCAAACGGGATCTCTGCTGCTGCGCTAAGTGCAGTGCATTGCTGCCTTTATTCCCTATGACCTTTTTATCTTTCCATTCCACTCCCAAACCATCATTAAAGGGACATTATAAAGTCATTTTTCACAGTTTTGTCTTTTGTGTATTTTTTAACACTTTTTTCTAACACCCAGTCAGAAGCCTGCTAGGCATCTTTTCCCAGAAGCTTTCTACCCTACATCTTCCTATAGACCCCCAAACACCATAGGTACCATTGTTGATTGGCAAACGCAGTAGCTTCAGTTTACACGTAGAAATATTCCAGGCTGCTAAATCTCAGCTACAATAAACCTCATGAGAGAATAAAGCCCACATCCACCATATTCCAGGCTGCTAAATCTCAGCTACAACAAAACTCATGAGAGAATAAAGCCCACATCCACTTACCGTGATTCTTCCCAGGCTTCGGAGGCATTTCAATGCCAAGCACATAGTTCATATATGTTCTTTCTAGCTCATTGAATTGACTCGCAAAAGCTTAAAGAACCCCTGTATTACCATGTAATGAAATCCCACCTTGCTTTCACTTCTAAATCCTGCTCTCGCCAGTGCTTAGTGAGAAGGGAACTGGTCTGTGGGACTCCCAGGAGGTTACTGGTGCCAGCACAGTGGGCGCAGGCAGACGGATTCCTGGGATGGAGCAGCCCCGGGAGCAAGGACCTCACTCGCCACCCCTTAAGCAATCCGTGCTCAAACTGTTTGGTGATGTGTAGGTTAAAAAACAGCCTCTTGAGGTTCATTTGACTCCCACGCAGTCGTGGAAGCCACGACACAGCCTGCTCTCCGCATGACAAACTACCCAATGACTGTCAGCTGTGCTCCCATTTGAGCTCCTAACTAGTCCTAATGAATAACCTCATGTACAGCACGGGCCGCAGAGAAGGGACTGGTCTCCGATTCCTAGCCAGAGGCAGATGAGGAAAATCCCATTTTTGGCTACAACTGCCGTTTGATCTTCCACAAGCAGCCCTGCTTCTAATAAAACTCCACACTCCATGGCGCACCGCGGGGCGGCCGCAGCGCAGAGGCCATGGAGGATGCAGGCTCGGAGAACGGCAAATGAGTCTGTGAGCCAGCCGGGTTTATGACCCACAGTTTGATCCAAAGTAGTTTTTGGCCAGTAATTTCTGACGGTACTATCCAGGACTGGCTTTTAGCTCACTCTGTGCTACTCTTGCAGAAGAGGGGAATCTATTCTTTCCAAGATCTGTGATTGCTGCTGAGAAACTTCATCCGGGCTGTAATCTCACTGCTAGAACTTGCTCAGGTGTGGCCAGCACGGGTACAGAGCACATCCTCTGTGTAGGGACATACAGCAGAGAGAGATGATGCTCTTGCAGCGTACTGCTATTAGTATTCCTTACGTATTTGTAAACACCTGGGTTCAGGGAGCGTGCCAGGTTGATACACAGCTCTGTGACTAACACCCCCGGAGTCGACGGGAGCAGCTGGGTGAGGATGCTCTGACTCAGTGCAGGTACCCCAGCCGGCTGCACAGCCCCAGCCCGACCCCGCGGGATGCACCTGCGAGAGCATCCGTGTGGGTACCGATCTCAGTGTCCCATATCCCATAACTTAAAATCAGCTCCAAAAATTCAAGTTTTCCTGGACAGCACTAAGGGGAAAACCAAGCAGATTATGTTAAAAGTTTACCCACTTGGCCTACGACACGGGAAAGGCGAGTGCAAACATACTGTAGCTCCCTGTTGGCGTAATTCAGAATGGCAATCTCTTGTCACAAATACCTGCTCAAACACAACCTTGACTCGGTTCCTGGCAGCCGCGTGCCGCTAATAAGTGATAGACAAACAGGCATATGTACTTTGTATTTACCGTTCTCCTTACCTCCGCTGCCCCGGCTAACACTGCAGAAGCAGGCTCCCCGATTAGCTCGCTCACTGCAGTCACCCGGTGGCCCTCACTAAAGAAAAGCATTTTGAGAAACTGTATCCATCCCATTTTCTATCATCAGTCCTTTGTGCAAGCTGGATTGAAAGCACCTTGGTGGTAAATCTACCTCTCCCAGAGGTAAAATGCAAAGAGCAGAGAATGATGCTCGCCAGCTGAGAGAGGATGTGATTAAAGGGCAGAGAGAGAACAGAGGATGAAATGTTGCCTTTAAGAAGAGATGGTGGGGATAAATATTGAAATTCTTCATTTTCAAAGAGGCGCTTTTGTTTTGTTTTCTGCTTCAAGGAAATCAGCAGCGCTAGTCCCAAAAGCCACGGCATGAATTAGCCTGTTATCATTCCGCAGTCAGGGACAGCACCCTACCTACCGATAGCGGGAACTTCCCCCATCCTACCTACACATTTCACATATCTGCATCTCCTGTCATATCAACTATTTGCATAAACTGATATTCTACTTTTAAAAAAGGAAAACAAGGGGAAGAGAGAGTTCTGGGGGGTAGCAAAGATTAAAGGCAGACTGTCAGTCTGCCTCTGGTTTGTATTTCCACTCCGATGAGTGGAGCGCGTAGAAATAACACCTTTGATTGCTTCAAAGATGGGGCTGGTGTCACCACGGCAGCTGAATCACGGCACTTTCTCTTTGTATCTCTTCTGTCAGTCAGGAACAATATAGAACTTTTTTTTTTTTGGTTAAAGAAGCCTTTAATTTCACATAGTAATTACCTATTTGATCAGACAAAAGGTGCTGCGAATGAAAGTCATTTACTTGTTTGATGTGACTGAGACCGAGTGTCACTACAGCTGCGAGACTGTCAGAGAAAACACTAGTGCCTGATTAGACAAGCAGTCCTGCACGGAAAAAAAGGGTGAAAATAGGATTGGGGGAAAAAACCTCAAGTTCTACCTGATTTAAATACAAGGAAAATGAGACATCCCTCAGACTATAATTAATGTCACGATCAGAAGATGCAGCTCCTACCCAGGTTCACTGAGGTCAACTTTCCAGCCACGGGGTTAAACGCCCTCCTCTCTCCCTGCCCTTCAGCAGACGAGGCCGGGTTACAAAGCAGCTAATGATCGGCTCGGAACTTGCTGAACACCTGCTGCCGTGCCACCCGCTCATTCACGCAGCAATTGAAATCACGCTGCAAGGACACCAAGAAGTATCATCTGCTTTAAGCCAATCTACTACTGTTCAGAGAAAAGTTGTGTTTGAAAGTAGAGATGTCTCCTTGCCAAAAAGAGCCTTTTGGTACCTTCTGGGTCAGCAGTAATTCCGGGACACAGTGAAGATGACTACAGCTTGTGGAGTCTTGCTGACCGCCCCCAGTGAATTATATAACAAATATGGAAACCTGCGAGGCTTGGCTGGACTTTGAACTCACCCAGACCTGAGCCCTGAGAAGCTCCCTCCCCCTTCCAGTTTTGGCTCAAGCACAGACCCAGCCACAGACGGGAGCAGGGCTCAGATCTCACCTTCAGACCCACTGCCCTACCCCAAACACAGCTGTCTGGACCCATCTCTAATCTCTGCACAACGATCAGGATTTTAGGGAGAGAAAGACCATCTTCTGGATGGGAAACCAATGAACTAGAACCTGCAGGATGAATTTGCTCTTCTGATCATCTCTACTTCATGCCAACACGACCCTTACTCCAGGAGAGCAGAATCATCTCTCTCCCTTTAGTACACAGGAGCACGCACGAAGCACGGTCCTGGCAGCTTCAGCTCCCCAAAAGCTTTTTCTTCCCTTCACTTTCCTCTCCCCATCCTCCACAAAAGCAGCAAGTGAGGGGACTGCAGTTTCCAGTGGTTTGTTCCTGGTAAGCAGGAGCAGCTCGGGATGCAGGCTGTCTCATCTGCGCTAGCTGTTGGCCTCTCCACACTAGCTGGTTAGTGCTGCACATGTTTAAAACATTAACTGGAAATATTTTATTCTGTTGGATAACATATCAAACAACACAGCAATGAAACTTTCAAGGGCTTAGAAACTGTGCCTGGGGGTACTGGAGAG
>NW_010114935.1:35457-81705 GCF_000699245.1 Pterocles gutturalis | reverse complement strand
TCAGCAGGATGCTGCTGGAGTGCTGCAGCACAGCCCAAGGAAGCCCAGGATGGGGTTTTATAACCCCCATGTCTTCACAGTGACTCAACACGAGTGACTCATGTAGCACAGAAGCTGAGTGCCTTGATTTCTCTTTCTACACACTCTCAAACAAGGCAGAAGGCAGAAGACGAGGAAAGCCCTCAGCTAGCAGACAAGTTAATACCATTTAGTGCATCCCCAATGCGGAAGGCTACCGGTGTGCAAAGCCAATGTCACAGGAACAACAGTTCTTTAAAAAAAAAAAGCAAACAGACCCCTTATTTCTCTTTAAGCCCTGCTCTCAAAATCTAATTTCACAGCATGATCAGCTACTGTGTTGGAATTACTTGCTTTCTTATTTGAATAGCATAAAAATGAACATATTAACAAATAACACTCATAAAATTCACTGGACAACACAATGGAAAAAATTACAGTGCATGAAGAACTAGGGTTACCAAAGGTACATCACCATTTGAATCAGATGTAATATGCATCAACCCAGAGAGGCTGCATATAGAATTAAAGAAATCATTTAATTTTAAAGTAATATTTTATTCAATGTATCCCTCAGTGCATGTAACCGCTAAATGAAATGCACTGCATGCTCTACAAACACATCAGCACCTTGTAAATGAAATACCCACGATATTAAAACTGATACAACATTTATTAAAACCATTATAGAAGGAACAAGGTGGGATGCTTGAACTGCAGAAGGCAAGTGGTGGTTCTGGCCGCTCAGATGGGCACGTGCTGAGCAGCGTGTGGCTCTGAAACAAGGAACAGAGAAATATTTCCAAAGGGGAGAGTTCATTCAGCTGGAAAGAAATCCACCTCTCCCTCCTTGAGATAACTAAGAAAACACCCTGGGCTACCAGGCGGAGCGGAGCCGGAGGAGAAGCGGCGGCGGGCTGTGATGGGAAGCGTTCCTGCCCCGGTGCAGGGCACGAAGGTGTCTGCTTTGTTCCACAGGAGGTCACTGTAAGAGCACGTTAAATCCTCCGCAAAGCCCAGCTCCTAGTTTGATATTGTGTCTTCCCTCTAGACTAATAGTAAAGTTTAACAGTAACATGTTTCAGGATCAGCCCATGACCTGTTTTCTCAGGAAGGCAAAGACTGGAGTCCAGTGGGGATTTGGTCTCTCTCCCCTACAGATCCGCTGCAATGGCCAGGGGATATTACAAATCCCCAGACCAAAAGAAAGTAAAGGAATAATTTATTTGAGAGTCTCAAAGCGGATAAGGAAGGGCTGAGCAGGGGCTGTGTGCTGGAGGGAACACCAGGCTGAACCCCAAAAGGGTGATGCCATGTTTTCCGGAGCAGGAATACACAGAGGGATTTGTGTGGCTATGGATATCCTTCTCCTTCCTTGCAGAGCCTTCCTCCTGGTTATTCTGTGTATTTTCAAGACATTTGTCAAGTTTTTCAGTGCAGCCACCTTTACCATCTTCTTTTCAAAATCAAGCATAGTACTGCTAATTAATCTGTAGGGGATAGGTCTGACTGCTTTAAAAGCACAGCTCTATTGTGAACGCTTCAAGCGTATTTTTAAAGGAAAAATCTCAAAATTTTACTTTATGCTATTACTTCATTCCAGTCTATGACATTTTTAGCTTCGCACAAAGGATGCCTCTCTGCAGAACGCTGGCGGGTCAGCCGAGTTACACATTATAACCCCTTCTATTTGTCACTGCCTTCAAACCCCTTCAAAACGAATTCTGGTTAGGATATGGGAATGTAAAATGCTCTTGTTTCCTAATGAAGCGCTTTGAAACGCGCTGTAGGAGAAGCTTGATTTCACCCTTCCCCAGACACAAAGAGGAGTTCTTGCTTTTAAATGTTCTATCCTGAAAGATGAATTCACACAAACCACACAGAGCTCAGGCTGCCAAAAAGGGAAATGTAAACTCTCTTCCCCATCCCTTTCAAAAAATCTCAGTCTAGAACAGAGGGAATTGAAGCATGCATTCAGCAAAAGGGGATTAAAGGAAAGACAAGGGAAAATCCTTTTAAATACTAATATGCACTGAAATTAATCTCCAATCACATCACAACGGAGACAGGTCCTCGACAAAAAGAAGGAAAAAATGCACCTAAATATACTCCATGCTGCCAGCCCCACATCCTTCCCAACCAAAGCCACAGAAATCTACACAAACCTATCCAAACCCATTACCACAGCCCCAGCAAAAGGTGTGATTTCGGTACCGGGGTACCACACGCTGTGCTTCACTTCTGAGGATGTCAGCACTCAGGTATCAGAAAACGCAAAGCAGATGCAAACCCCACCATGGTCACTCTTAAACCCAAGGTAAACCCGGCATCTCCACCTCCAGCGGACAAAACTTTATACGTTTGTGCCAACTTCATATCAACTTTGTACAGCCCCGCACAGGACCGGTCCCCTGGCATGGGCAGGCTTTGGCGAGGCTGGACAGCCCAACGCCTGACACCACTGCTCCCCAGCTACCCTGACTTGTAACCAAACGATGGATTTATATTTCAAAGCAAAACTGAGCAACTGAACTACAACATTTCAATTGAGAATGCAACTTTAAATTTAAACACCGCGTGCATAAAAGTATTACATCATTTGACTTTCAAATATTTGAGTGTTGGGAAATTCCACCACAGAAGATGCGCCTGGACTGACTTTTTCAACAGCACCATCATTAACTGCTCGCTTTCATGAGGCACATGCAACATATCCTGAGATGCTGGAGACTTTCTGGTCAGACATTTCTTATCTGATCAAGAGAACACCGTGACATTTCACATGGCAACACACTGATAAAAGCTCTCCCACACTTCCTTATGTAAACAGGTACAGCTGCTAATTAATGAATTAAAGTGGAGAAAGAAACTGTTGGCAAGACTGGAAACTTGGTCCAAAGTCTCCCGTGAGGAACGTTCAATCAAGTGAACTCAGCCCTGTTAGTGCTTGCTGGCAGGTGCAGCTTTAGCATCCACCAAAGAAAGCAGATTTTTCTGCAATATTCACATTTTTCCTTCCTGTTTCTCAGTTACTAAGAATTTCTAAAGTAATCTTGCTTTACTATCACACAGCTGATATCGTTACGTATGCACAGCAGCACTCCACATCAGGCACGAAAACAAGGAGTTAAGGGTCAAACGGCACCTCTCCGAAGACAGCACGGATCCGAGCGGTGCCGGCTTCTCCTAACCTCCTGCCATCCAAACATGGCAACATGTTCAAAACACAGCGAAGCCGTGAACGCAGCAAGCTGTTCAAATACGCCTTGGCTGCATTTACATCTTACGAAAATTAAAGACTATTTGGATTCAAGGAGAGTTTTCACTGTTTCTGCGCAGGAGGAGTGGGACAAAGTTATGAGACTGTATGGAAATCTTTGGACAGTGGTAGGGAATACATGCTTCCACGCACATGGCGAAGTGTTAAAAAGCGAAGTATGAGACTGAGACCATGCTGGTTGGAATAAGGAAAAATTACTGTCTCTTAATCATGCTCCGGGTCGCCTAGTTTTTCCATGATGCTGTTCCTGTTTAGTTTAGCGGTACTATTTCACACATGATGAGGATTGCAGAAGTGCAATTAAAACTTTATCCTCAGCATCAAAACCAGCACAGATCGCCCAGTATAGACTTAAAAACCAGCAAGTACTCCCCAAGAGGAGAGCGGTTACAGATTCAGTACTTACAGCTTGGAAACCTGAGATTGAATTAACGTGAGAATTACCAGCTGATGTTTCAGGAGCACAGCCCAACTGGATTCTAAATAAAAGCTATTCAGAAAGTGGGCTTTTGTTTTATCTACAGAAAATTAATGAAAACCAAAACCTACATAAAAATGAGAATCTTAATAATTTCAGCCAAAATACACTGGAGCCACAGGAAGAGAGGCTGGACCTCGACCCGGCTGGATGATTTACTGCTTGATTTCTATCAGTTCCTTGGTTTAGGTTTAACGAGGTGTCAGCCATCCTTCAGGTGCAGTTGGTTTTGTGTACTCGTATTATGAATATGCTCTGCACCGTTTACTACTCAAGAGCAGCAACAGCAGCTTGGATTTATACAACATTTTGGTGTATCTAGTGCTTCAAAGAGCTTAACAAAAGGAGATAACTCTCCAGGACAGCAAGCCAACCTATCCATTACAAAATAAATAAATCAGTTTTAAGTTCAGACTTCAAAAGGGAAGCTGTAGATGCCCCATGAAAATCTCTGCAGGTAGAGGCTTCCACAGAGCAAGAGCTGCGCGGATGCTGCAGCAGCATCCTTGGGTGACACATCGCGGTCCTTGCCCAGCACAGATTAATGAACAGTGGGAATGGAAATACGAATAATTAAGAAAATGTTGAAGTGTTCACACTATGGGAGAATGATGCATAAAAGGATACAACTGCTCAAAATCACTGCAGCAATGCAGAATTTTTTCAGAAACTAAATTCCAACTGGGAATATATTAAGAACAAGAAGAAATCTTCAGAGTAGAAAACCAATGCAAAACAGCCAGTGAAAACCAGCCAGCTCTGTGGTGTGGAGGCACTATATACATTATAAACTAAAGCTCGATCCTGAACCAAAAGGCATTTGAAAAACAAACTCAGAGAAACATCCAGACCTGACAAATCCTAAAATTACCATCTGAAAATTATTTTTAAAAAAATCGGACATTTTTCCATATGAACAGTACATGGAGATTTTATTATCTTTTGCTATTATTATCGAATACTTGTCTGAGATTACATACTTATCCCAAAATTTGATTTTTACACACACACAGAGTTCATTTCCACTGGCATAACAATTATTATTTGCAAACCACTAGTCCTGAACAGAGAAAACAGCATGCAAAGACTTTTCCTCAAAGATAACATCAGCATTGCACCCAAAAGGAGCGCAGTGCCTGTAGAAGATGGGTCGTCCCCACCTGTCCAAGGGATTCTGTCACCAGCAGGTTTCCTAATCACCACAAATGCATTTTCCATTTGTTTGCTGTAATTATGCTATTGAAACCTCCAGAACTGTTTTTTTTTTTCCCCTACCCTTCATCTAAATGGAATTCAATTTTGATGTCTACTGCAGAAGGCCAGTATGATACAAACCCCCCAAACATTTCACTCCTCGTGCACTCTTATTCATAATATCACATCAAATTGCTGAAGTAGTACCATATGGCGCTTGAGCACCAAGCCAGAACAAGTTGTTCAGCTTGTCATAATCTCAAAAGCTGCATGAAACTTAAATAATTTCTCTATGAAGTGGAAGATCTTTTTGGTTTAATATAACCCATCAGAAACAGATTCTGCATTTTCTTCCCATTATTTCCCACGTTTTCTCTGATTCACATTCCATTTCCCAGTGCGAGCTATCAGTATAAGTGGCTACAACTCTGGCGTTGAAAGGCTCTAAAAGCATCCTGTCCACGCTTTCTTCTTGATCATTCACCACTAAATTGAATGGGTAAACATCTTTCTCAATCAGGCAGATATATAATTATACATAAAAAAAAGCTCAAGTAGAAACACTGAATGAAAAAGATTAACGAAATCTCCCACACTTTGATTCAACCCTTAAAGCAATACTCTCAGTTGTCAAATGTCCACACTTCCACCCACGCTGTCCTGTAAGAAAACACAGCATCCTTTCAAGAAAATTGGAGAGTAACATTTCACTGGTACACAAGTCCAAGGAGAGACAGCGGTGGGAACGCTGGGGGTTTCATCACAGATTGCTCTGCATTGACATTCTCAATGCTGGAGTCACTGCAAGTCTACCTGTTGGGTTTTTTGGTGCTTTTTTTTTTTTTTTTTTTTTAATATTTCTTAACTCTCATGCCTGAAATGAAAGGTAGGATTGGAGACTGAAGGTGCAAGAGCTAGAGACAGAGAAGACTTCATCCAACCTCAGAGTTTTCAGGGATTGTGACCGACTCCTGGTTTTGTTTTAGCAGCCACCCAAGATGGAGATAACACATGGTGAGATCTTCCCACGAACAAACAACAGCAAAAATTAAAATCTGATGGCAGAAGTAGATAAGACCTGAAATGGAGGGACAGGAGACAGGTCTAAGGGGAGCACTGGGAATGTCAGGACATGAGGAAGGCCAGTACATAGGCTACAGCATTGCTCTGGAGGGGAGAGAAAGGCATTACAGAGCTCCTCAAAGAGAAGGTTTATTTTAGCAGCTGCTTAATCAATTGAAGAATAAAAAGGAGAGCACCAAACCAAGCAGAATTTCCTAGTTCTTCTTAATGTATATGTTCAAGCCTTGTTCACATATGGGATTAGGATAGGCAAGAACTGGTGCTGAGAACCAGAGGCTGGCACAGGCAGCACAGAGACAACTACTACACAGCCTTTTGCTTAAAAATAAAACAGAACTGGGACATGTCTTCTGGAGCTCGTATGTATTGGGAGTTTCCAGAAAAACATTTCCATAATGGTTACATATGTGATTGTTCTTTTTTTCTTAGCTATATGGAGAAAAATTGACTTGTCACCAACCCAAAGGGAAAAGCACTTGGCTGCATGGGGGAAGACAGGACTTGTTACATCTGCGGCTTCACAGAAGAAAGGAATAGCTGTTTAAAAAAAAGAGAGGAGCACAGAGAATATCTAGAACAACCAAGTGAAAGGAATTAGCCCTCCTTCCCTGATGAGAAGATGATCTCAAAATATCAAACCCCTCCATGGCTGCACACGTGGTAACAGTGAACAACGGGTGGCAGCAGTTTGGTGTCCCCACCACGGAGCTGTCACGGAGCCAGCGCAAAGTCAGACCAGCAAGAAGACGGGACCCGGTGTCCCTGGGATAGAGAGCGCTGACAGCACTCGCTCCCTCGCACCGCTGCTCCCTGCATGCCCAGGATCTGACACAGCATGAAGAGTCCAGGAGCGCCATTCCCACCTTCTATTCTTCTTTATCCTATGGGCATACCTCCTGACACAGCAGAGAGGAAATGGAAAATGGTCCCAAGCTATAAAGGCACCTAAAAGGCATGTAGGGATGAGACAGGATTTGCTAAGGCACCCAGGTATCTAACTCCCATCGGTCCACATGGGAATCTAAACCAACAAGGATTAATTCTTTGCTGTGCCAGCCCTCCCCTGCACACCGCCTGACACTGTACCTCCATCCCTGTGCTGTTCCCAACACAAAGAAACACAGAAACCTGTTTGTCCGCACAAATCCCTGCCAGGCAGCACCGCACCCCTACCCTGATCTTTGGGACAGGTAATTTGGGCACCGCAGGTGAAGCGGGTTTCGAAGGGAGAGGGAAAGCACACGGACCTGGACCTCGGGAAGGCTGCAGCAGACTCAGCCCTGCGAGCAGAGCCCCGCACAGCCCCCCGTGTGCAGCCATCCCCTGCCCCTGGCCCCAGTGGCTCCTGTTTGTGGCTCCTAACAGATACAGCATCTCCAAGAATTAAGAAATTTTTAAATTTGCACAGGGTCAAAAGAAGAAAGCAGAATAAAATATTTAACCCGGGCTGCTTTCACATCCCTTGGTGTAGGTCTTCTATCAGCACAGCCTCGAGGGAATATTCCAAGCAGTCCATGGAAACACAGAGACAGCCTCAGTGGCTGGCTTACAGCAGCCTTATGGCAACCAGAGCTCAGACACATCACATTTGAGGTCACTTGAAATGATGTGTTGAAGTACCTTATCCCAGAGAAGAAAAAAGGAAATGAAAAAGCTTTTGTGTGTAATTAGCAGCTCCCTTTGACGAATCCTTTCCGTTCCCACCTTTCTGTGAATACTTTGCTTCTTGAGGAGCAATTTTGATGGAACCAATGGGGGCAGAACTTCAGAAGAGGATTACAAAGAAGATGACAAATTGTGACTGACAGCACCTATTAACCTGGGCCAGAAAACTCTCCCCAATCTGCATTAACTCCTCAAATGCCTGATGCATAATTATAGCAAAGACCAATGCAAAGGGAAACTCGAGTTTTCCTTTAAGATCACACCATTCAGCATTTATTCTCTTTCAACAATATACACACTCAGTGCTCAGTACTTATGTATACCCTCTATCCAATTAATACCCCATTAAGCAACATGCCTGCAGTGACTTTATCCTCAAAAGCTGTATGGTAGCTTTTAACTCCATAATACCCTGGCATTATCACCCTATTAGACTACAAGGGATTGATCCAAAGCTCACCGAGGTTAATGAGGGCTCATTAAACTTTGAATTAGGCTCTAACTGCTCGGCAAACACAAAGTGAAGTGAAACAGTGTCAGATAAGATGACAAAGGGGTGGTAAACTTTAAGGCAAAATATTGAATGCTGATCATGACAAAGGCAGGTGATAACGGGGAACGTGTGCGGAAAGCAGCCGGGGGAGAGAATGATGATTATGTTACACCCGACATCAAGGAGGACGGATTTGTGTCTATACAAGTAGGTATCACCTGGTCTGACTCCAATGTGATTTTGTCATCATATGGTTAGACATAGCATAACATTGACATTATGGCTTTCCTTTGGATTTTAGTTTTGAATTTCAGCCGGGGAGTATGATACTAGAGACTTGAAATCAGTATGACTCCTTCCCTAATTACTGATTAATCAAGAACTAAAGTTGCTTACATAAAGAATCATGGGGAGAAGGAGGAAGTCTCATTAGGAACAAGAGGGTAAAAAAAAAAAAAAGAAGGGAGGGGGACATTTAACAACTGGATGGATAAAGAAGAAAAGCTGATTTCCTAAGAGCATGTTATACCTGAATGTTAAATTTTTAATTTATGTCTAATTAAAAAATTACAAGAAAACATTTTCATACTTGCAGACACCATGGGTTATGGTTCAAAAGGAATAACAGAAAGTTATTCTTCTTTTAATAACTTCAGAAATATATATATGTTGTGTCATCCTGTCCCTTAGGTGCTCAAAAGACACAGCAGCTGTTTCATAAATTTTGAATTGCCTTTTCCTTTAGCATACAAAACTCTGCGCCATAAACATAACACTGTCTGAAAAATGTTCGGTAAACCCAGACAGTTGTTGGAAATGCTTCCTCCGATATTTAAATTCCTTTCTTAACAGGAGTTTCCCTGCAAAACCAGATGCTAACGCACAGTGTTTTCGCCATGAAGCTGAACGCGAATGCTTTGGTGCAGCATTTTCTTTTTTTCCATGGAGACATTAGAGGGTGCATTTCCCATCACTGAAAGAAAACTGCCACCTTGCTTCTCAATTCTTTGCTTTCAAATAATAAATAACTGCTATAATCTTCTGTAGAAGATTTATGCTCTGATGATGTCTGATTCTTCTACTCTAATTTCCTTTTGTTAGATGCAGTCGAATGCCATTTACTGGTAAGTAATTTGTGTCATCATTCCACTGCAAAGCACACCATTTGAAAATGTAAGCTGGACAAACATTTATTTTTGTTTTCCCATTCACAGAAATCCCTCCACAGGGCCACAGATCAACTAGCAACACTTTTTAGTGCAGACCATCTTAATTTCTTTCCTTCTCTCTACTAACACGCTCCCTTCCAGCGATGTGACTTCAGAAATAACTCCGAATAGCTTTCAGTGCAGTCAGAAATACTGTTAGCTGCCACACTTTCCACAGTGACTTGGAAATACAGCAAATTGGTCATTTCCACTGAATTTTTCATAGTCCCACAGTGACAGGGGCACTGCAGCTCCATGTCCTCCCCAGAGGAGCTGCATTAGCAGAGGGGGCTGCTGGAGAACCATGGATTGCCAGTTCCTCCAAAGTGGCAAACCATGGACCCTCCATCCAATCTTTTCACAACACAATGTGTGCCTTTCATTGTTTGGACAGAAACAACAAGCCAGAATGGCTTTTCTCCTTCCTTAAACTGCCCCACTTTTTACGACCATAAAACAAGCTTATTTACTTAAATAAATGTTATAGCTCACAAAGCCTTGAAGAACAAATCAAACAAATAAGTCAGCTGCAAAACAGTCTGAAAGGACTGTAAACCCAAGTATGGATGCAAAAAACGTCCTCAGGTCATGTCATATTTTGATTAAAATGAGATCACAAGTGACAAAAAGGAGTCAGGAAGGTGAACAGTCCCGGCGACGCCTGCCAGCACTATGGCATTTAAAGGTCTGTTAATGTTCCCACTAGAAACTTTTGCTTTTAGGGTTTATAACTTGAGTCACAGAGGCTTATCCTGGTCTCCCAAAGCTGATATCCAGAGGAGAATTACTCAGGCAAAGCTTTGCAGGGGGAGGGCATACCCAGGCGGTTCATTGCGACACAGTTGAATACTCCACAGGACTTTTTTCCAGCTATATCCCCTATATACACTCATATATATATATATACACACATCTAAGCCATAGAAACCATGCACGGATCTGAGGCAGGGAAGAGACCCCTTGTATGTGTCACGTGGAAGTTTTGTAAAACACCACCTTACAGGAACAACAGCCCACGCTGACCCCTCGTCCCCAGCCGCTCCCTCCCTGTTGGACCATCAACGTCCCGGAGCAGCTCCGCGATGAAACACAACCCACGAGGCACAGGGTCTCACCAGAACCACGCGAGGCTCGGTGCACGCTCAGCAGCCCTCCATCAATACGAAACAACACCACAAGCCACACCAAATCCTCATTTTCACTCTTGCTAGCTTGCTCTTTGACGCAGGACACTCGAGCTTTGGTCAGAGCAGCTTCCTTGGCTTTCCCCTCCGGCCACTCCGAGCTGAGCCCTGTGCCATGCTCCGAAAAATCACTCACCTCCAAGTCCTTCACCAGCACGTCTCCCTCATCCTTAATGGAGCATGAACACCCCTTGCTCTTCCCAGAGGTGTTTTCCACAGAGCAGCCACAGTCAGGGTTAGCTGCAGCCAAACAGATCTCATTTCTCCACCGCGGGGAAGACAAAATCTCCTGCACCTGTGGGCAAACCCCCGTCCCTCTGAACGGGTGAGCTCCCCCTGCCCAGCTGCTGCAGGGTGCATGAGTTTCTGTTGGTTCCTGGAGATAAAAGAAATTCAGCTCCTTACCTAGTGCCAACAGTACAAACCCAAGGTCTACCAGCTAGTTTTTGGCTTGGTGTCTGAAAAGAAGGAAGATGTTTGCATGGCTCTGTGAAGACTTGGATGCTTGTGCACATCTGGAAGTGTGGGCTCCATACGCTTCCAGTGCACGCCGAGAAATGTAAATAACACCAGAAATGTCAGAAAAACTGTAAGTTGGCCAAAGAGGTTGGTATGGCATAACACTGAATGTGTGGTCTTAATCCAGTAAGGCACTGCTTCTGTCCCTAGTTTATAGACACTAAATAGACTCGGACGAGCCACTGGAGCTACTTAAAGGCTCAGATTTAGGCAGGGGCACATACTTAAAAATCTCTGCTGAACAAGGGCCAAAACGTTCAGTACTATCTGCAGATACCCAAACTGCCTTGGGCAAAATGTTTCCCTTAATGTAATCCAAGGTTTTGTTTGTTTGCTTTTAAGTTGTCGAACTGTTCAGATAGGAGGAAAATGCCCTTTAATTTAAGGAAATTAGCAACAAATATGAATGTTATTAAAAATATTGTAATTATTAAAAATATGGTAAGAGCTTTGGGAAAGAACAAATTGCAAAGAAAAGGGACCTTTAATGAAACTGGTAAACTGCTGCACATCCACTCTTTGCTGCCCCATCACCTATCCATGGCTTACACCTCTCCTCAGCCTGCATTACAGACAGCTGAGAAAGGATTTAGACACCTTTATCACAGAACATCTCAGCTGCTATAAATAAAACAATTAACTGCAGCAGTGAAAGCTTAAAATTAGCCCAAGAGTAAATTCTCTAAAATCTTAAAAGCTGACATAGGAAATTCTAGGGTGCGGAATTTAATTCTTCTAGCAAGAACATATGCAATAGTAAGGAAAGAGAAAGTGTGGATTTTTTTTTGCTTCCTATTTCATTCCAGCCTGATACAGTGAATTTCAGCAACAGCCTAGCTGTCAAGTTTATATCTGCACCATCATCCTGCAGATCCAAACTCACACCCACACGGCAGCGCTATGTCTCTGGGACTCCATTTCAACTCGTCGAGGAAGCCAAGTCCCACAGTAACCTATTACTAATGTGGGTGATGAGTGTTAAATAATGAACCACCGCAGCAAAGAGGCAGATTGCAAGTTCTTTGTCTCTGTTCGTGTCTCAGCTTTTTTCCATTATTACTGTTTTTCTTTGGAAAAGGCATGAGCGAAACCAAAGCTTTTTTTTTGCTTAGCAAATTAACCCACTGTTTTTGTGTACACTCTGCCTTTACACATTTTCAATAGCTTTCATGAGCTGTGTACATTAGCTCTGACTATGCCTTCCTGTCTTTGCCTCGACACATAATGACAGCCATACCGAGCGGCTATTACAGTTATCTCACTTTCTGGAGAGGATGGGGATGTAATGATATGTTGCAGGATGTGCAATGGGGTATTACAGCTAAAGACTCTTTGGCGTGATGGACGAGCTGTTTTGCAGTATGCCTGGGACGGCAGTTCAAGGCGAGGGGTATTTATCCTTCTGTGCTCCCTACACTTCCTGCTCCCAAGGTGAACTTGCAGCAGGAGCTGAAAGGTGAGGGCTGGATGGGGGTGGTGGAGGAGCCGACCGGGACCCAGCAGAGAAAGGGAGCTGCTGCTTCGTCCCTGGATCGCGGTGGACAAGTACCTTTGAATCACCAGAGAAACAAGCAGAGCCCACACAAAGATGTAGCAGCTGAACTCAGACACGAAATGAAGTGACTGAATACAACCATCAGTAAAAACCTCCTGAATACTTGCTAAAACCCAAGTCCATTAGGAGATTCTTCAAATAACCCAAGGACAAGCCCAGACGCCAACAGCGGGATAGTGCTGCTCGTGGCCATGGCAACAGCACTGTGGTCCTGAACAAAGCCACTCATCCTTTCTGCCTCAGTTTCTTATTTGAGAAAGAAAGACAATCCTCCCTCATGCAAACAGGTTGAAAAGATCAGATCCCTGTACGGAAAAATACCTAAGCAAAGACTGTACGGATCTAACTCACAATGGTTAGTTATTTATTTTTAACAAGTTGGTGGTAGGTCACCAATACTTGCTAGTATATCCCACACCACTGCCTCACGGGGATGCTGAATGGCTCTGAAACATCAGATGGTTTAAAACATCACACATGAGGTCAGACCAAAGGTCTGCCTAAACCTGAAGAAAATCAGGAATATTATAAATGAATCTTGAGACTTCTGAAATGTCATGCTTCCCAATTGGAGTGGGAGCAAAGCCTCATTGCTGCCAATGGCCTCTGAGAATGTCAGTTTTTATGTTGTGTGGGAAATAAAAAATTGTTTCAATGTCTTTCATGCAACTGGTACTATATTTGATGGAAATTTATCACTTCCAAATCACGTGACATTTTATGATTTGGTGGGTTTCTTATGATTTAATGGGGCTTTTTTCCCACTCATATTACTATTCCCAGAGCATTTGGAAAATGGCAAAATCTCATGGGCAGTATTTTTAGCTGAACTAGGCAATGGGAATCCTTGCTATTTGTCTGCAAACTGTCAATCACCTTAAAATCCCAACCTCACTTCGATGGTTCTCCTTGAGTAAGTAACAAGGCTGGGCTGGCAAAATGAAATTCCTCAGTAATACACCAACAAACTCAGAACCACAAGGCACCAAATTCCCCCTCAGTCTGGATTTGAATGCATAAATAAATGAGGTTCTTGCACTTATTTCTGCTAGAAGATTGTATTATTCCATTCTGCAATTATGGAAAAATGCAGAGCACAGGCAAGATTTAGCGTCTGAGTTTTTGCTGCAAGACTTATGTCAGTAGAAAGGCATTTGTGCTCTTGGGAATCCAAGTGAGATTCACCCATTTGTGGCAGGTGTTTTAAGCACTCAGCCTAACAATCTACCCACGCATGGCACTACAGCAATTCAACGACTAAATTAAATCTCTGAATATTAAATTAATGATGGAAACCTAAAATATTAATATATTCTAATTGAATATTCTCCGATAAATTATCTAGGCATTCTCAGCAATTTGATTTTACTTTCATTTCTTAAGGAACTTTCAGCTGCATAAATACAGCTATTAAAGCAATTCAAAAAGGGAACATTTTCTGCTCAGACACGAGAACTCTAAACACAAAGAATCTAAAAATTTCTTTCATATGATTGATTAAATCATAGAGCCCAAGACAGCTGAATCATTAAATGACTGCTTTCCTTCAGTCCCTCTGGCTTTAGCAAGGACAATATGAATTCCCCATGGGTCTGAATACAAGGAAATACAATATGTATAATTACAGTATAGGCTTGGATGCTGTTGGAAGAGAATTTCAAATGGAGCGTTTATGCTGTAGCTGCACTTTTCAATCCCTAATGCTGTGTGTGCGCACGCCTGTAAAGCCCATCAAGCACTGGGCATCTGCCTTCTTTGACCCAGATTCCCCAATGGTACACACTGGTGTAGTGCCACCAGCTTTGGCATAGCCGCGTGAATTTACATCAGGATCTGGCCTTCCATCTCTGTGAAACGCTGGAGATGAAGAATGGCATCTTCATACTCCAGGGAGAATGCAAACAAAGGAACAGAGTTTGAGGAATATATATAGTGTGGTATATGTTTAGGAATCTGCTTTTACAAGAAATTTCAAATGGATGTGTCCAGAAAGTAGCAACGTGTCGTGTTTCCCCTCCTCCGTTCATTCCAAGTGTGCCAAGACCTGGTTTAGTAACACACACACACACAGAGAGGATGGATCAGTATCAGAGCCAAGACTGGGGCATCACAAACACTTCATGAACCATTTTCCTGCTAATCTTTCTCTCCTTGGTGTAAGGTTGGTTTGTGGTGTGAAATTATTTTCAAGAGCCAAGAGCTGTTGAAATCTACCATCCCTTAACCAGCTTTCAAAGGAAGCTGTGCCTCACCAGAGCATCGGAACGTGCACCATGTCCTGTCTCCTCTCCACCCTCTGGGCTTGCTCCTTCTTGCCTCCGTATGACAGTCACAATAAAGACGAAATCGCCTGATTTCTGAATTTCAGATGGCGATGGTCACAGCAGTACCGAAGAGGAGATGTACTGAGAGCCAGAACTATTTTTTTTTTTTTTTTTTTTTGGTGGTTGATCAGGTGAAAGAAACACGTGTTTCCATGAAGAACATGGAAGATCTGTAATCGAGGCTGTCCACATCTCTCTCAGGAAAAGTAAGGTCTGATGTCCTTTGGGAAGCATTTGCAAGGCTTTTTCTCAACAAACCTTCTCTCACCAGACAGATGCCATCTGTCTTGCAGCTGGGAGTTAATGGGTTCTGAACTGCCAATTTCACAGCAGTAAGCAATGCGGAGGCAGGAGGGATTTCCTGCAATAAAACTATTTAAACCAGTGCTAAAGGTGCACGCTGAAATCACCACGATGAACAAAGGAAATGGCAACACTGAGGGAGGATGGTCCAAGCCAGCGTGGATTTTGCAGCTCAGTACACCTCACGTATATCTCCAGCAATGGGATTTTGGACATCCTTCTTGAGGACTGTCTCACTCCACCTAATTCCTGCACCAGGATGGGCGTCAGCACACAAATAGGTATGGAGCTCTTGGGTGAGCTATCAACTTTTTTCATATTAAGTACCCAATTTCACTGTATAGCTTAACATGTGCTAAACCCACCCACAAGCCCGCCACAGGGTTTTCCAGTGTGCTGAGCAGAGCCCTCTGCTCCATTAGCATGCACGGTGCTGCAGGTACCCAAGCAATCAACGACACCTCTGCTAAGCAGCAACGCAAGAGTCTTCAGGTATATTATATTCCACCAACTTTCCAAACCACTCCAGGACTTTCTGATTAAATTTACATAAAATGCATCCTTCCCTCTTATTCCCTGCTACACACATTAGATTATTTCTAGCATTCTTGTGTCTGAGATTACCAGTGCTCGGATACGAGGGAGCATGCTGTGCCTGGAGCACGCAATCAAGGCAGTTTGTAAGAGCACCGAGATCGTGTCCTGGTCATCCTCAGCGGATTTTCATGCCAGCATAATGAGAATGAACAAGCTGTTTATCATAAAAGATCTTATGTGCAAATACCACATTTTTCAATTCTAAGTTTAATAAAGGCACGCTGGAAAAATTAGGGTCTACGGAGACCCATTTAGAGACAGGCAGCTCATAGCTCTAGAAAGGTCCTGGAGATAAAGTTGGAAGTTTGGAGCACTGATAAGGGTGAACACGGTTGCAGTGGTTGATGGAGGAGCCCAGTACCTAACCGTGCCATGACCAAAGGCTATTTCTGCACAGGACTGCTGGTCTTTGAAAGGAATGGTTTTCATGCAGCCCAGTGAGGTGGGCCAAAGGTTCTTCTATTCCCAATAGAAGTTAGAGACTTACATGGGGATCCAAAACTGGGATACTTTTTGAAGTTCAAGAGAGGATGAAATACAAGATTAGCTAACAGATAATTAGATAATAGATAATTAAGAATTAGCTACACATGTAGCTAAAAAGGATGAGTCAGTGAGAAAGTAGATGGTGCTCAGCAAGCAGGCAACTATTTAATACATTATCTGAGTTGATCAGTGTGCCTGCGTGAGTCATTTGCTTGGGGAAGGAGGGGGATTTCATATTGGTTTTGTATTTTTAATAGGCATTTTTATGGACCTCACAGTTATAATAATGAGAGTACCTGACAATTAGTAATGAAATTATCCTCACTACAGTAAAATATTTCACAGCATGTAAAATATTATTCCTAATACAAAGGTGGAAGTGAAGCACAAGGAAATTAAACTCAAGATTTTCATAAATGTTTCCAAAATAAATAAGCATATATCAATAAAATTTTATAATTGTTTTCTCAGCTCAAAGACAAAACCAAAATTTGCAAAACATTTTTTATACTGATAAATTTTTTTTTTAGCTTATACATGTCAGATGTTTATTTAAACTCTTTGAAGAATAAGTAAATTTTTTCAGCAGCCAAAACTAATCAGAAATTCCTACTATTATTTTTTACACATTATTTTTCTTAAATACATTCTCTAGTTCATGTGGTTGATGTACACGAACAGACATGGATGCTCCTTTGAAAGAAAAAAACCTGTAATTATCAGAGGGGTTTTTTTTGGCAGGAATGATGTTGTGACGTCTTCCTTTTTTCTTTTTTTCTAAAAACTTCTTAATTTAATGTATTTTATCAGAATGAAATGGTTTAATGAGCAGAGAATTATAGTTTATCCCAGCTGAACCAGACAGGGCTGCATTTCGAGGTATGTGGCTCCCATCAAGCTGCATTCACCTTTGCTGTGATTTAAACTTCATTCAGGCGCAGCCTTGCTAGAAATACTGACAAGTAACTAATCAACTTCCATAAAATGGAATTTTTACCTTCACAATAGGAAGCAGGAGTAGGAGGGAACCTGAAAGATTTGCCTATGCATTTCAAATTAGTCTGACCTATAAAAACGCAAACAGCAAGTGGTACTGCGAAAATGTACTTGTGGTAGGGCTTTCTGGTTTTGTAATGTTCAGATTTTTCATGCCATCCCTTCCTCTCCTTGGAGGGAACCAGAACCAAAGACATCACAACGGAGGGACTGGTTTCCATTAGTTATACCTATAAAATGGAAGCTCAAGCAAGGCCAAAAAACCAGTTCAGTGTCCAGGAGCTAGCGTTAGGTTTGAACACTTTATATCAACTAGCAGAGAAACTGCAACAACCTTCCATCCGCACAAATGGGATCTGAGCTGTAACTTCACAACACTTTATATCAACTAGCAGAGAAACTGCGACAGCCTTCCATCCGCACAAATGGGATCCGAGCTGTAACTTCACGTGTGCACTTCTAGCTCCAGTTTGTGAGCAGACGGACACAAAAATATTCAGCGCCCAGTGAGCAAAAGCATGGGAAATCAGATCAAAACTGTTACCTACATCTAGGAGACAGCAGAATGCTCCAGGGCAATCTGAAGATTATGCGGATGGAAATAATCAGATAGCGCTGGTCTTTGAAGACGGTGATTTGTCCTATTCTGGATAATTAAAGAGCAAAGTCTAATGGAGGAAGCTGTAACTCCCGCTAGGAATCACCCAAGCTTCATGTTCAGGGGCCAGCAAATGGGCCAGATGCTGCAGATGGGCAGAAACTCAATCCAAGCCTGAAACACCAGGGTGTCACCAAAACTGGGAAATGAAACTCCTGAACATCAGCGGGATATTAAGAAGCAGGCACTGCTTGATTGCACGTCTGCGCAGAGAGGGGTGTTAGGGGGTAATTCCACAAAGCCAGCACACCCAGTTTCAGTCAGACTGTGTATTTATACGGTTCAAAATGTTAGTGCCACTACAAGTGGTTAGTTTTCATCTCTTCTTAACTGCAGCCGGTTAGTTCTTGTCTCACTTTGATTTAAAAACACAGTGTTCCTTCAATTTACTATGCATGCTTGGTAAGTGGGGGGTCTTAATTCAGGAGAGTTGTCCAGACACTCAGAGGTGTGATTTTTACTCCTATAATTATACTAAAATAAGGATAGGTTACTTTCAGATAGTGCTAATCACTAACTTGGCTGACTACTCCAAAAATAATGATTATTTTCCAGGATGTTCCCATCTTCAAGGGTAAATCTAACAAACCTGAAGTCATTAAAAACTTTTCCTCAACAGCCCCAAGGACAGTCTTCCCAATCTACACAGAGTACATACTTGTTACGTCAGCTTCTAACTGAACTTGCAACCAGGGGTCTCATGCTTAATCAAGTTGCACTTGCTATGTACAATCGTCCCTGTCATTATGATACTTTCCACTTGTGAGGTGAAAAGGAAAGCAGCCCTTTGTAAGCCATTTCTTTCTTTCCCACCCCATTTTTTACTTCATTTTCTCTAGCCCTGGCATTTAAAAACTGCAATGGAATAGACCCCTGACAATCTGGGAGCTCTGTGTTTCCATCAGCTAGGTTATCTTTCCAAGGTTACTGATGGCTTAAGTGATGAATATCAATTCTTCTGTACCTATATAAAATTTATTATTTGTCATTTTTATTAATAGTGGAGTTTTGCATTCTTAAGTACATCTGTTTCACCTCCAGACTGTAGGGGTAAAAAGTGTCACACAGATTTCAGTCCTTATAAATCAACAAATTTCCCATGGTGAGGTGGTGTCAAGTTGTCCTCTCGCTGCCTAGTCAAAGCTCAGAAGAAATCACCAGGGAGTTGGATAGGGCCCAAGTTCATTTTGCAAGCACTCCGCTTATTTTTCACAGGAATTCAGGAACTAATCTGAATTATTAATCTGATTTAGGAAGATACGTTTGACACATCAGGTTAGTCTCCTCTTCAGACATTTCTTCAACTTAGTAGGACAAGACATTAACGGGTCACTCCATACCTAGCCCTGCTGACCACACAAAGACTCCTTGGCTTCCCTTCCTGTTTGTCCAGAAAAGCCATAAAATCATTTGCCACCTGGTAATTTTTAAATCC
This sequence comes from Pterocles gutturalis, assembly GCF_000699245.1. Classification (NCBI taxonomy): domain Eukaryota; kingdom Metazoa; phylum Chordata; class Aves; order Pterocliformes; family Pteroclidae; genus Pterocles; species Pterocles gutturalis. The sequence goes on along the minus strand of NW_010114935.1, from coordinate 62,229 downwards.
CTGTTGTCCTTCCCTAATTGGACAAAGAAATGACACCAGCAATTCTGGTGCACCCAATCCTTGGTGAACTGGCAACAAGCACCTTCAGCCATCGCATGAGTCACTGCAAGGTTCACCCGAACTTCTAAAGGACTCAGCAAGCTCCTTTTTTCCTCCCAGACATAGGATGTGCTGAAGAGTACTGTCTAATCACCATGAAACAGGTAACGATGACAACTCATTTGAATCCAGGCACCGTTTCAAGGTGACTAGGTGAACTTCCTGAGAAGGGATGCCAATAACACACCACTGTTGCTCAATATAAGTCCTGAAATTTCATAATTGTCACAATTTTCTTCCAAGGGAAGAGTAGCAAAAGTCTGGCAGGGAATTCTTTTTTTACAGCTAATCTTTCTACCACTTCAAAAACTGAAACCAGCACCCGCAGGAGGAACAGCAACACGTATTTATATTTTGCTAACACTTATCAACAGCAATAATATATCAATCAAATGTGTCTGTCAAAGGCGTCTTTTCCTTCTTCTTCTCTTCCTGCCATCCAATAATCATCACAGAAAACCACGTGGGTAAACTTGATCTCAGAGATCATCCTTGAAAAGAAAGAAACTAGCAACAGGCAGAGGCTGAGGGCTCCATCTGCAGCGGCGGCAGGCAGCCAACCTCCTCCAGCCCTGCCACGCATCTGCGCTCCGGCTCGGCGAAGGGAGGGAAGGATGCAGCTCCCCCTCCTCGCTGGGTGTCACCCAGTCCCGCGTTACACCTGCAGCCGTTTTCAGGATGACAGCATGGGCAAAGTGCCACCTTGGCAGCAACGCCAGCGACTCGAGGGGCTGGCTGGGAGGAGGCGATTAGGCTGCCGTTCGGCTGAGGGAGGAAGAACTGGGGCAAGTTGCTTTGGAAAAGAAGAGTTTCAGCACCATGTAAAAGTCAACTTTTCTTGCACGAGGGAGGAAGAGCAGAGAGCCTGTGCTTCGAGCCAGACTTCCCATGCCATGAGCTTGGACCACACCTACTACTTCACTAAACCCACTGTAAGATTACTATTATTATTATTATTTTTTCTATTTTTTTTTAACTCACCCGAACCAGCTGCTGTGGAAAGGGTCCTCTGGAGTTTTCCGGCACGTTGATGGGCGGGATGACCCAGTCTCGCTTTTGCCGCCGCAGGCCGTTAACGCTCTGATGCTGGCGCCACGGGAGCAGAGTGTCGCTTTGCTGCTGTGCCAGTTCTCCGGGCACCGTCTTCCTTCCTTTTGGCTGTTTTGGAAACAAGAAAGCAAAAACAGTTAGTTTCTTCCTTGCTTCCTAGGACTTCTCCCAACATTGGCGCTTCCCTGCGTGCAAATGCTCACATGTAACCGTGAAAATGATTGTTATTAACATGATACATTTCTGCATCACAAAGACACAATGCGCTTTACTGGCAACGCCGCTGCCACTTTATTTTCACAAATATATGGAGCTGTCACTCTCAAATCAAGATGCCTCCCAGAATATATCGTCTTCATTACACCAGCTGCAGGGAGCTTTATCGGCACATTGGGGTAAAGAAGTTTCTGCAAATTTCTAATTAATGCAACCTAACAGAACACAGCCTGGGAAGTTTAACACATCTCAGTCACTAAATAATTTTCATTATTTGTGGCACTTTTAAATCCTTTTTTTGTGATTTCTTTTTTTTTTTTTTAAAACTTCAGATTCTGCCCATGGCAAACTTTGGTTTTGGTCACATTAAAATGACGTGGCATTAAAATGGAAATGGTGGGACTACAGTTTGGACTTCAAGAGTCTTATTCATCATTAGAAAATTTCTCCTACAGAATGATGAATCAACAAAACGTAGATTTGGAGATGCTCTTCAGAGGTTACCCAGTCCCAATACTTGAATACTCTGTGGCCTTTTACGATTCCAAGCATTCCGGAAAGTCTGCAGAAAAAGACAACTAACAAAGACCAGCTTTATTTTATCATATGGTGACCTGCACTTCCCCCAGAAAATGTTTAAACTGTCATAAATCAGAAAGATTCTAAGCCACGCTCTCTCAATCTGAGGTAAGATCCAGTGTGAACACTGTTCCCTAAATTTTACAATTTTCAGCTAAAAATTTTTCCTAAAAAACCAATACCCCAAACTCAAGAATACCATAGGAAAACCCATCAAAGTATGTTCGGAGGCTCTTGCAATTTTAAGCCACAATCAATTTTTGGCTTAGTCCAAACGTAGAAACTCAAACATCCTATAACCATTTGCAAGCGGTTATCTGTAGGCGCTGATTTCAGTGGGAATCATTGCTTCAGGGTTTATAGTTTGCTGTAAATCCATCTATTAGCACACTTCAGTTTTTGATCTGGAAGTGCAATGAAGCAGGCAGTCATTTCAAAACTATCTAGTGTATGAAAACTAAACAGTATGCGGAACTGCATGGTAGCTCCAAAGCCGTGTGGACCTTCTGGATGCCGAGAGCTGGGCACAGCAGCAAGGAAGCCATTGTCACAGCTTGGCCATGGCTCTGATCTGCGTGACCTGAGGAGGGCAGACATCCCCTGGCTGCAGGGCTTGGAAGCATTTGTGCAAAAATGCAGCTATTCTGCAAACCTTTGAAATGAGCCAGTTCCAGAGCTGAATTTCCACAGAACAGACAAATATTGCCTTTTTTCAGCCACACACACCCAGAGCCACGTTTCTCAAACCCTCTCTCACGCTAACTCATGCCACCAAGGTGACCGCTGTTTTGCGTTTGCCCGAAAGCTGTTTTATGCACCTTCAAGAAGCATCGTCACTAAGCTGCTGCAAGATCACTACACCACTGTTCAATATTTAGATGTTCTAAAATACTCACTTAAGTGTGTAATGAACAAAGAACCAGCACCATGATGCGGCAGTGGGAGACTTTCTTGGGATATTCAGGTTATTGGTAGGTACTGTTGAGCTCGTCCTCCCTATGGGATGCAGTATGCTGCATCCGATAAAGTTTTCATCTAGAAAAGGCTTTACCACCAGAAAGGTCTCTTTTCTGAACACTGATGAAAACAGTGTTATCTAAAGATACCCAGAAATGAATGTCAACATGAAACAGGACTACAAGACATGAGTTACAGAAAAGCAGATATCTCCTTTTTTTTTTTTTTTTTTTTTTAATTGGCTTGTAATTCCCAAATGGGGATCCTTTGAGAGCAGGTATTTGGATCAGTTTATATAATTGGCAAGTGAGCGTGGGGACAGATTATGAAAGGATGGTCAAATAATTTGTGCTCTGCTGAGTTTACACAGTGGAATGAGTCTGAACTAAAGACAGACTTGAGAATTAACATGAATCCCAAAGCTCCGTGTATACTGAAATAATTAGTGTCAGCTCAGCAAGGCAGTACCAGCCTTTTTAGTCTTTATGAAATATTTGCTGGCAGGTGACTAGACAGTGACTAGCTTGCTTGTCACTCTTGATGATGTTTTCCTACATTAGAATAAATCATCAACATGACTCTGAATTTGGTATGTAGAATTTCAAAAGTGTCTTGCAACAACAATTTTTTTTTTTTTTCCAAACAACAGCTCTTTTTTTTCCCTTCATTTGTTGACTATGCATTCTCATGACCTTAATTTCTCTGGTGTTGTTTAAATACGTTGTGCATGTTTTCTGCTGTTTAAAAGCTGTGAGACAAATGCAGTAACAAAGTCTGGTGAGTACAAATGCCAGAACTATTCAGATCTCTGACTGAAACATCCAAGAACATCTCTGCAATAACAGCAACGACTAACTGCGAGCCCCAGAAAACTCTCCTTTACTTTGGTGTTTGCACGGATCTACAGTTCAACTCAAAAGCAGAATGTGACACCAAATTAAATTAATTATAAAATACAGCTTCCATTTCTGCTTTTGCCGAGTAACAGTTTTCAATGAGATAACAACTGCTCCTTTTCGCATGGCCCTGCTGGCCACATGCTTTCCAGAATCTCCACAGGCATTTTCAAACCACAAAATATTCCTCTACCTTTTGTAGTGTCATCAGAACACAACCTGTCCGTAGTCCTTCACGCAATCCCACTGAGCGCCTCTAGCGCTACTGCTTTAGGGGGTTTTCCCTCCCGGGGCTTTTGGGAGGTGTGCTCACCCTCCTACATGAGGCGAAAGGATGCCAGGCGTTTGCAGGAGCACAGAGAAGCCCGACCATGAAACACACGCCCAGTGGAAAACGAAATCCACTCTCCATTCCGAGAATTACAGGGTGACATTTGTAATTCATAACAACAGGATCAAACACCAACCATGGGACACGTGAGCATGGTCTTTGGCAATACACAGACAATTAAATGAGGATATAAAATAGTCAGATAATTGGGTAATTACGCCTGCCTGTTACTTGAGGACATTAATAAGCCAGAGAAATACAGCTGGACCAAAACAGACAAAAACCTTCAAGTCCAAGGAGAAAAAGTGATTACAAAGTGTGGGATGAAGAAAAACAACAGGAGAAAAGACCATGCCGGGATGTAAATGTGTTATGAATTCAGATTCAGTATGATCTAATGCCTGAGTACTCATATTAAAGCAGAATTTTTTAGAGCTTGCTAATGAAGCGATGCAAAGCGTGCTGTGCGAGCTGTATTATTTAAAGCCTACATACTGCAAACCTGGGCTCAACGCTTACTCTGAGTTGTCCAGTGTCTGTTCCAACGGGCTTGTGACCCATCACTGTGACATCTGTATGCACAACGCCAGCGCTGGCAAGTCATAATGCAGCCACTGCCTCTTCTGCTAACAAAACACTTCTTTTCCTGAACAGCACAACTACAATATTTGTGTGAGCAGCTGTAGGAGAGGGGAAGAGTCTCTCAGAGACCATCCTCCCCGAGTTTGATCTGGAAGTCACACCGACGAGCTGAGGATTAGCTGCAGTACAGCATGGCAGAGTCTACCCTAGTTCTGAAGTTTTTTGGGGCTATCAGTTAAAGTCAATTAAAAACATACTGAAGTCAACTGGAAACTTCTCACTGAGACAACAGGTCAAGCTCTCAGAAAGCAATGCGCGGTTGAAGGAGCTGCTGTCTCCTCTATAGGGTTGTGCACAGACCTTTTTTCCCAACGGCTGCTCCATGGAAGGCGTAGGGCTTTGTTTAAGTCCATGTCAGTAACTTCAGCTGCATCTTACAGGAGTAATCTCCAGTCTAGCATTGCATTTAATGGTGAATACCACCTGCTGCATTCTGAAGAGGACATGTAGCTAAACCCCTAGGGACTGCCAGGCTTTAAAACCAACCAGATTCAGGAAACCTTACTCCACACTGGTGAGGCCGTACGGTGCTCCAACTGCTCCCACTTACGCCATGGCGCTGAGAGCTCTGGGAGATTCCTCGGCTGCATTTAGCACTGGCAATAAAAAATAAGTCAGAATAGCCACCGAGCTAGTCCCTAAGCTCCTGACAGTTAGTCCACGGCTCGTCAGCATTCATTTGTTGGAAGACTCAGACCAAACTCAACCCCCACTCACAAAAGAGGTCAGAAAATAACTCACTGAAAGCCCAGGACACGTGGGATCCCTGTAGCCCCTCCAGCCCTACCCTGCTCGTCAAAAGAAGGCTGCGAGCCACTGGCTTTTCACTAGTCCACAAATAAAACCAGTGAGTGTGAAGAAATACCAGCTTTCGCCTTCCGCTACACTTAGCAGTAGCCAGTCTCGCCAGCTGGCACGTCTCCCCTCCCAGCCAACCTGCCTGTGATATCCGTCAGCCCCTGGCTACAGAGACATCTGGAAGTTATTATCCAGCAGAGCGTATCACAAACCCATTTACATAATATAATATCATATTTTGTGTTCCTGCTTAGCTGAACATTTTGGATCACTCTCATGTTTGGGTAAATAAGCCACCATTCTCTGCATATAAATAACAGTGCGTCGTAGCGTAGGTTTGTTGGTGATTATTCATTTTATAAGGCTCAACCCGCAAAACGGAATGCTCTAGATTCAGCACTAAATTATTCTTGCACTTGGAATAAAACGTACCTGTAATCGGAGGAGAGGTAGTAAGCCTTCCCAAGTATCAAAATTATTTACGATTTAACCAGTGTTTTATTTATATGCTGGTCTTATTATTTTCATAGGATCTTTAGCACTTCACACTAGGCATTTTTCAGAAAAGAAATAATACTTGCCTTGCTTTGTTTCTAGTGTCACTACTAGGGTTTAACTGAGGCAACGCGTTTTTAATATTTTTTTTTCAATACAAGGGGATACACAAAGCCACCTTTAGTTCATTGCTCAAACATGTTTCCCTTCATCTCCTGTATCAATACACATTTTGAAAACCGGTGCCATTTTCTACCATGGAAAAAAAATCTCTTTAAAAATATTTAATCTGAAACATTTTTGCTTGTTTCCATGGAAGCAGCAGAAAGGACAGGAGAAAACGATATTTACCAAACAGAAAATAAGACAATGAAAATATAGCTTAGTTCTTTAACAAAGGGAACATGAGAGCGCTGCAAAACAAACATTTGCATGAATTCTGTTCTAAGGAGACAACATTTTGCTGACATCAGGGACAGCAGTGGAGGACGAATGAGCCCTTTTTTTCCCAAAATGCACCATTTCCCCAGTTTTTGATCTTTTAGCAGAGCGAGATATTTCATTTTGTGTTCTCATCCAGTATAATGAAAGGGTTGCAGAACAAACAGCAAATTTATTTATTCTAGGGTAATTGATTCTTTTTTATGTAGGTCAATCCTGAATTCACCAAAGTTGGTGACAGGAAAAAAAAACAGTTTTAAGAAGATGAGACTTTTTATTTTTGACTTTCATTTATTACAGTCATCCTTTGTGAAGGTATTCTCTAGGAACTGCACAGGTAAGGAATCCATAACCTGTTTTTTCTCCTTATCCACCTTCTAGAAATCTGTTACGACTACCTAGATTAGCTCTATTTACTAACAGTTGTAAGCTGTGGTAAATTTAATCAAAGATAGCTTCATGTCACGTTCCGTTACCATCACGGCATAAATTGCTATTCGTGAATGATTTGTGTCAAAGTGCTCTGAAAACCAGTGTTTTAGCAGCAAGATGTTCCAATGCGTGCAGTTCTTCAGCAGGGGCATTAAATTAATGTGTTTGCAGAAAAGCCACTAATTGACAACGAGACGCAATTTTGGCAGTAGACTTCTACTTTAAAGATAATGAACAGTGTTCAGATACAGAGAAGGACCCCCTCTGCTCCTAAAATGATACTACTAATTTCTGGTATAAACAGGAATGGAGGGAACCAATCCTGACAGGATATTTCAAGTGCCAAATCAAGCTGTTTGATCATCACGACTTACAAAAGCAAACAGTGGAATCTCAGCGTTTGTGACCTTTATCAAATCTGGCTACATACAGTCAGGAATGTCATGTTTGGTTAGGAACCCATGAAACAGAATTACCTCTCCATTTATAGAAACCATACAATTACAGTTAAAAAACATTTTAATTAAATCAGCTAGTTAAGCAAAAATTCATTACTTTTTTTTTTCTTTTCTTTTTTTTTTTCTTAATTTTTTTTAATCAGCTAGCAGTGGGGCTGCATATAGCGGTTCACATTAGAGTCAATTAGTAAGAAAAATTGTCAGGTTTGGCAAGTGCATGAGCTTCCAGAACACATCAGCTGACAGGGAAGAAAAAGTTTGACTAAAATCTACCAGAGTTACTGCCCCCAGAGGAGGAGAAGGAGCCACGTAAAATGCGCACACATGCATCGGCCGTGCCAAACGCCCCTCTCTCCCAAGGAGCCTGTGTCAAAGCCGAGCAACCGCCTGTGTGTGCACTGTTCCTCGACAGGTGAAAAATGATGCATGCCTGCAGATTTAAGGTTGTTAGGTATCTGGCTGGGTTTGCAGACTTTGGAAAATTTTATCTGATGTAACTAATAAAACACCATCAGTGTGACTGAGGAATCAAAATGTTCCTTAGTGTTGGAGGGCTGCAAAGCAAGAAAAAAGGTGAAGAAGAACAGGTAAAGCTAGGGAATTTTAAACAAGGGAGAATACAACACTCTGGTCTGTAAGCCAGGCAGGGGAAGATCCTTTCTTTACAAAAGATGCAGCAGGGCCCTTAGTGGGCAACTGTAATGAAATGCGAAGTTAAGCCTGGGCGCTAGACAAAAGGGATGGCCCCGAGCTCTGGGCATAACCCACAAGGTTGCCACAGAAGACTACTATTTAAAAAAAACAAATATAATTTATTCTCTTTGGTCAGAAAACCTAACAAGGTTAGTGGCCCAGATAAGGACGTTGTAGACTCAGGCTGCAGCTAACGTCCAAGCTCACACCTTGAGCCAGAACTCGGCTTTTCAGGTGGCTGCTGACCAGTGACCCCCCGCTGGGACAGAAGGGGTTGACCTCCCAGTACAATTTAACCGAAATTCAGAAATCACCTGAACTCACCCACACCTTCTGTTTGCCTAAACATTTGGTAAATTATCACCGTTTTGAGTTGAGAACTGGTCAGTCACGGGAGCACTCCAATACGCTTTGCTTTTGTACCAGCAGAATAAGGACACCCGCAGGCAACGCACGCTCACGTTCGTTACTGAGCAGACACGAAACGCCAAAGGTATCTCCAAGGCGAGGGAAGTTTCAGCTGGGATGGAGAGGCAGAGCTGTGCTGAAAGTTATTCTACGGTACCACACCGCAGTGATGATTAGAGGTATCTCCTGGACTGTGCACGGCTTTCAAGACTTTAAATGATACTCTTCCTCTTCCATTCTCTAGAAGAATCACACACCACAGCAGGTACATAAGAAACCCACCCGCCTCTGGTGGAATCTTTTATGGTTCCCACAGGTTTCAAGCATCTGCAATACTCTTCTTGTCATTGTCAGCCTCTGAATATGACAAGAGCCTTCAATGAACAGAAGAAGATGACATCACCCACAAAGCACAGCTCTCAATGTACTTTTCTTTCATTTTAAGGCTTGAACATCTTATCCCACCATGAAAAGTTCCGATGAGGCTGTTTCCTCGCAAAGCTCCCCACGTCAACTTGACCTTTTCACGTTCCCTTTGTAAGATCTGATCTAGCAGTGCTTCTTAGGTAGGATTGTTTAAGAAACATCTAAATTACTGTTGTACTCTGTCTTCTAGTGTTTACAAAGAGACACTTCTACCTTCAAGTTAATGTCATTCCAATAATTGGAAGAAGCCATACACAATGGCTTCAGAACTACAAGTACTTTTCAAGAGCATGGCTATTAAATTACAGAATACTACGCACTTGTTATCTGTTCAGACACCTATAGAACAGGAATAAAGGTGGTAGATCTTGTCATATACTATAAAGTAAAACCTGCTACTGCAGCTTGGTATTAGCTCTCTCATTCTGCATGTATCTTGTTAAGAAAAATGTATGATAGATCTGCGCTAGCAAGCTGAGTTCTTCTACCCAGATAAAACTTCTAACAAATAATTTGAAAAATTGTTCCAAACCACATTTTTTTTGATTCTAGAACTTGGCCTACTCCAATTGTTCTTCATCACAGAAAGAAGGAGCAAATCTACCCCTTAACAAGCCTGTGAAAAATTTTAATCTCATTTTATTTTTCTAAAGCCATGACGTTCAAAAGATACATGAATTAAAATAATCATAATGAATTAAATGTAACAATACTCCTTCTCTCCATAATGTTTGCAAGTAAGAAGATCACAAGAGACTGAATAGATCACAAGCACCACTGCTACTTTAGCACAAAGCGAAGTAATTCACTCTGGTACTTCTCCCCAGCGCTAGCGGGCAAGTTTGCCCTTTCAAGTTATCCTTTGGTTATTTCAAGAGGCTCTTGAGAACAGGCTGTTCTTTTATTCCCCAATTCTGGAGTGCACCTAAGCAAATGCTTAAATTTGAACACGCGAACGCATTCAGTTTATCTCCATTTGCATGATGACATTTAAGCGTGTGTTTAAACGCTTTGCTGGACGGAGGCAGTGTCGGGAACCCCTCTCCCCACTGCTGGCACGGACAGCCCCTCAGCTCACCCTCCCACGCCGGACATCACACCGGGCTGGCTGTCCTCAGTCCTCCAGCCAGCAGTGCCAGGGGACAGATGTGACACAGCTGCAGCACCACAAAGCACCTCCAGCAAGCAAGGACCTGGCCTCCAGAGGTCGGGAGGAACCGAAGCCGTTCTTCACCCCGAGCCGGTAATTACCGAGCTGTCTCAGCTCGCTGGGCTGGAGAAAAGATAGGTGGACACTCAGAGCTCCTAAAAAAGGTTTATTTTAATGGATGTGCCTGCAGGAAGCAATTTTTGTCTTTATTCAAAGTCACGTTTACACCCAACTGCCAACGCATTACCACAAGGCTTTTTTAGGAGATGCAGTCTCAGTAGTTTTTGGAAGTGGCGGCCAGATTTCAGCAGTTAACAACAACGAATATCAAACTGGAGGTCAAAGGCTTTGATCTCGCAAGGGCAAGGCTCACATCACAGGCAGGGAGGTCACAGCAGGCCAAGGCTTTTGTTTTATCAGAAAAAAACTTCTCTCTGTGTAGGCAGTTCAATCCTTAGGACTTCTTTCCGTTTGAAGGAAGACAGATCTGCAGTGAATTTTACTGATGGATGATCTTTCTAGTAGGGCTTTGAGCCTGACCCTTGGTAAGATGCTGACTGTTTAAGAACTAAACGCAGCAAGTGCAGCGCTCGGAAACTTCCCGGAGTGGGCTGATTTTCCAAGGCGATGAGCACCTGTATGTCATATCTGATCTTGGCTTCAGTGCAAGGCAATGGGATTCAACACACCTGAAAATCAGGGCAAGTCAGTTCACATGTTTTCACAAACAGCATTTTCACCTCCTGCGATGATTAAATGCGAGATGTTCAAATTCACTTAAGCGTGAGGTCAGACAAGGTCACCTGATGCATCTTCATTAGACTTCCACAATTAACATGAGCGGTCTCACCAGTAACAATTATGTGATGTCACTTTATTAGTCACCTACTTTCTGATATTTTCAAATTTCATCTAATTTGTTAAAACCCCAAACAACATCTGACAAGTGACCTAAAGCAAACAGCAATCTCTGTGTTTACCCTCACTGTGACCAGTCAAGGCTTTGTTTCACTGATGAGGATACAGAAATAAAAGCGATGCCGGCTGTCATCTTACTCGACTTCGTTACTGCCTTGGATACTCCCCAGAGGTCATCAAACAGGACAGCCCCAGTATAACGACCCAGTGCTTAAGACGTGCATAAATACGGCCAGAAAAAGGCAGGATGACAAATACAGTCCTGTTTCTTCAGTCCCTCCCTAGGGATAACACAGTCTGATGGGGCAAACTCCATCACCCTGATGCCATATATCGTATCTTATCCCAATGCAAGAGAAGGAAGGAAAGCAGACAAATGAGGTGGTTCATTTTCACATTTCTTCCAGGCACACCCACTTGAGAGCATCGGGAAGACCAGGAGCACTGTAAGCACAACTCCCACTTAAGCTGTCACTTTCTTCCATCAGGGGAAGGCTTCATCTCCATTGCTCCCAGACCTTGCACAGGACATCCTGGCAAGCACAATAACCAAGGTCATAAACAAGATCTGTGCTGAATAAGCCTTTCCTTGCCCAGAGACCTTCGTATTTCTGATCAGCAATAAAAGGCTGTACTGGAATTTAAAATCTCAGCCAGGTAAAATGCCAGAGATTATTATTTAAAGGCTTAAAAAAAAAAAGTCTGGCTGTAAGAATCAGCTTTTCATTGTACGGCTGTGGAGTCATACCTGGGTTATGAAAGATGCTCAAAATAAGGCGAGACATAACAAAACACAAGCTGGGCTTAAGCGAGGATTGATTTCCGACAGTAGTTCTCCATGTTTTAAACACTAGCTGCATTCCCATATATTTGCAAGGTTTTAATTGCACAATTCCCAGTGATTTCAAATTGCAAAAATGTTCATACTTCCATGCTCAGAATTTGAGAAGCTAAGACAATGAGAAACTTAGCTTGACATAAACAAGATTCAAAGAAAACGATATTTTCTTTTCTAAAATAAGTCACTGGCAGCAGATGACTGGCATCCTACATGTACTGAATATACCCTCTATCTCCAAGCTCTTTTGATGTGAATTCCTTTCTATGTATTTCTGTGATCCCAGTTTTAACTCATGAGGTGAGAATTACAGAAAAATACATAAACTAATAAAGAGGAAAATCTGCCAGACATGCCTTAACATGCTTAGACACGCACAAGCACTGAAAAATAAAGAAAAGATCAATATGAAAGAGTGGGCCAGAACTTCAGATGGGAGAAGCCAACACAGGGAATGGAGGATGCTGATGAGCAGGAGTGACAAGGAGGAGCTCAGACTGTAGGACACAGAGGGTGGTGTGGGAAGTGATGGACAAATGGTACACAACCCTCCAGGTCCTTCAGAAGACTTGAGTTTCTGCAACTAACAAACAGAGCACACTGTGAAGACTGAAGTCTGCAGCAATGTCACTGTTCACAAACATAATCTTTATTTTTTGTCTTTTAGCTAAATTAATATCCAATTGTTAGCAATAATAGCATGCACTCTTCAAAAAGAAGACATTGCGCTGCTAATTCCAGATAAGTACAGTGTGGTTTTACCTTGTTTTCTTCTGGAGCATCATCCCACTCAAGATTATCTTTCATAAATGCTGACACAAGCTGCAAGGACTTTATATTATTTAATAAAAAACTTTTTTTTCTTTTATTTTCTTTCTTTCTATTCTTTCCAAATTATACCCACAGGTCCAATTGATACTTTCAATTGCAACAACAGGCAGCCAGACAAGAACAGTACAAGAAACTTTATCTTAAGTATTTATTGCTATGCTAGAATATCACTCAGTTTCCTCTGGGGTAATTCAGCACTCCTGTGGGAAATATGTGACCTCATTTGCATTTTCTAATTGAATTGCTATCAGGTTTCCTGCAAGACTGAACAAAAAAAAATTTCCTAGAGTTACTAACACCACTTGTATTAACCAGACAAAAGTTTACGTTCATGTGTTTCCTGGGGAGGAGGGAGAAATGTGTGCTTCATGTATCATAAAATAAATTTTAAAAATATTTATCTTCTTTGTTATAATTTCATCCTACTAGAATTAAACTTTAATGTAGTAGTTAGAATTCTTTCATTACACTGATTGCCAGCGAAAATTTGCAGATTTGCCCAGGTTATTCAGTTAGCTCAAGCAATTAGCACATTTAGAAGGGCAGTGCTAAGAAGGAGGGGGGACTCCCACTGTATTGAGCCACCCAACATTTAAATATCAGCTTGCACCGAGAGCAATGGCACACGTGGGATCTGAGCCCCAGGTATAGACACGTCATGGTTTAAGCCCTGCTAGAGGCAAACACCAGACAGCCGCTCGCTCGCTAGCCCCTTACTAGCTACTATGAAGATAATTCCATCCCAGCCAAAACCAGGACAAGACAGTAAAGCCTCCGATTTTGCAATGAAAGTGCACAAGGGGCCGACTATCCTGACAGGAGCCATCCTGAACTAATCTGATACCCATGCTGGCCATCAGCAAAGCTCTCCCAGTCCATCACGCAGATTTCCAGTCTTATATATTGTCATAATAAAGGATCACAAATCCAAAGGGTCATGTATTGAGGGGTTTATCCTCTGTGCCCTCCTGAGAAGTAGACCCCTGCCTCTGTTTAACAGGTAGGCTATAGGAGTGTGGGTTTGCTCCCCCCCAGAATACACCAGGGATTTACAGAAGAGCAGGAACCTCTCCTCTGGTTCCCCAGTATCATAACAATGTCGACCTCTCCTACAACATTTATTCTGTATTAACCTCTATAATAAATTAAATGTCTAATCATGGCCACTCCAGGAGAACTAATCATGTTTTCATTAAGCTTTAATCCATGGATAATTGTGAACTGAATTCTGATTTATCATTTTAGAGGTGATCAAAGGGGCAGCAAGTTTCTGGTTATGCAGTGGGGCTGCCCCAGGTGAGGGTCATCAGTCACAGAGAAGCCAACAGGAACACAGAGGAAGGGTGACCAAGGCAAAAGGACTTGTTTGTGCTGTAGGCACCAGCAAACAGAGATCAGTAGGTGCGGTCAAGCAAATTTCATGCCAATTATTTTTAAGGTCTGAGAACTGTTCAGCATTTTCACAAAATCAACCACAAATTTACAAAGTAAAATGGAAACGGATGTATGTGCCAGAACAGAGTTGATGTCTCTTCCTCTCTCACGTCACCTCCTCCTTTCTCTCCTGTATTTGCCGTCTCCATATCCTGAATATAACACAACAGTCTGAAATGTCTTTAAAAAAAATATGTAGTTCTGCTGCAGTCATATTATACTATACAAAACCAAATGTGAAATCTGTTTCTAGTAAAAGCCATGAAATGTACTATATTAGGGTCATAGCCTGAAACACATTGAACTGGATATTGTTAGGTTTTGGGGGTTTGTTCAGCATAAACACTATTATTTTTTAAAATAATCTCATAATCATATTTATTTCTATAGTAAACAAAGGATTATTTTGCTTGCAAAAAGCATAAGCATTAAATAAAACACAAGTCAGATGCCTGCTATAGGGACCCACAATAAAATGGCTTATGACCTTGTCATTAGTCTTGTTTTCCATATTTTTCCAGCCTCAAACTACATATTAATAGGGCTTTTACAAAGAAGGGATATGAATTTTAAAAAGCTTAGCTCTCCCTGTTTTGAACCAGAGTTCAGCTTACATTAACATTACATGAATTTCCAACCAAATATTTTACTAAAACAGAAATGTGTGCTTATTCACTTTTCTTTCTGCTACACTGAGAAGAAATTTAAAGCAGTATATAAGACACCTTACTTTGTTCCTTCAATATTTAATTACTTTTAGAAAGAAGCAGTATGTCTTTGGGTAGAAAATGGCAAACACAGTTGACATAACACACAGGGCTTAATTATATCATGCACAAGCCAGGGTTTCACTGAAGAGCAGCAGAATTGTATTTATACAACTCTAAGCCATGCAGAACCTCAGGGGTCAACCCACCGGGCAGCGGCTAGATTTAAGCCTTTCCAAGTCTCTTCCTTCTTGTTTTGTTTGTGGCACCAATTCTCCGCAATGGCACAGACTGACATGGTGGCATTCTGACAACACGGCACTGAAGTCTCCCCCTCTTTCCCCCTCCTTCCTTGCCCTCTCTGCCCAAACACCGCAGAAAGAGGAAAGGAGAGGCCAATCTTGCTATTTAGACAATGACTGCAGTGGATTAATCCAAACTACAGCCTTGACCAACTGACCTGGCTCATCCCTGAACTAACCATGACCATTCCCCAGGGACATACACCTTCAGCCCTGCTCTGCAGGTCTTCAAGATCCAGAAATAAATCAGGCTCTTCAGCCAATTTCCTGCCAAATCCTGCTTAAATGTATCTGCCCAACCATCGCTGAGTTGGGTGTTTTAAGTAGGCGCCAGACAATGTAACTGCATTTACCCAGTGTTGTCCAGGATCTTCTGCCCAAGCTAACACTGAACGGGAAGAAGGAGAAAATGAAAAGGTGGAGAACTGCTACTGCCAAAGACGATATGGAAGAGGTGGGACACAGAGAGCTACTCAAGGAGCAGACCAGCAGAAATGTGTTCTCATAGAGCAGTCCCCAGTGACAGTGGCACTGTGCAGCCCACCGCTGCGTTCAATTGAGTAATACCGCACCCAGGTTGCTGGGCAGGGACAGATCCTTCCTGCTTTTCAGCTATGTGTATGAAAATAAAAAAGAAAGCAAGCATCTGTAACCTTCTGTCTGAGATACCAAATGGTGCTGGCTTTTCACTCTCCAGCCACGGGGAAGACACCGGCACTGAGTGGAAGTTTGTCACTGCAGTGCCACACGGTGCTTTGCTGGCCTGGGCTGTGTGTGAGCATATGTCCCTCACAAGGCAGCGATGCTCCCTGTCGTTGCTGCATCGCAATGAAACAAGCCCAAATCTCCCTTCTGGAAGTCCCCCATGGAGTTACCAAGCCACGCAGATGGCTCGTGCAGAGAAAGGAATCACCATGAAGACCAGGGAGATGTCCCAGCAGCACGGCAGCAGCAGCCAGTGCACCACTCCAGGTCTACGCTGTCACAAAAGACATCTGAACTTAACCTCATATTTCTCAAGAAGATTGCTGTTTTTGACTTGGAGATAGGGAAGCACCCCTCATTTGCAGGTTTTACTTCAAGTCAAGAGAGTATCGGCAGTGAGATGCAAACATAAGGTATATAACCTGCAGTATACCACAGAGCCCAGTGGTCACTTAAAAATACAAAAGTTTGACCTTAAATAACACTTCCCTCACTGGTGACCTTAAACCAGTTCTGTCAGAGAGGTCCAAGAATCATTTGCAAGAAATTTGATGCTGCTTGTGGTACCTTCTACCTGGACACTTCCTTAGGAAGCAAGAGCAGGCAACACAAACAATCCGACACCGTATGGAGCTCTGCAAGGTTGGAACACAGGCAAGGGAAGAATGAAATCAGCAAAAGAGCTTTGAAAACTTCTTACCTTGTGTCCATTGTGTTGTACCTTCTCTGCCACCAGAAACCTGACGATCGCCTCCCATCTGGCCAGGGTCTGGGGATCCCACGCGGTCACCACCAGGATCAGCTGCTTCGAGGGCATCTGCACCTGGCGGGCAGCATACATGGTCCCATCCGCTCTCACCTTGAAGTCCAGGCTGCTGGTTTCATACCGAACTCCTTTGTTACCGGCACAGTTATTAAATTTTACTAGAACAGAGAGCAAGAGATGGAAGAAACGTGTGAGATTGGCGTGATAAGGAAGGCAATCAGCTACAAGTTTCAGACATTTAATTTTCACTGATGTCTTCTGTATTTCTAATAACCATCAAGGAAATGATTTAACTGTTTCTTCGACCTTTCAGGAGTGCTCTTGTACTTTATCTCTGTTCCCCAGGGAAGAAGTTGTAAGCCATTTTTAAAGTATTTGATACAGTTTCATTAGATCTCAAACACAGCTGTTCCCCATTTCTACAAGTGGATTTCTCCCTTGTCGCCATTATCTTTTAAATTCGACTGGAGTCTATTACCCACACTGTGGGTATTTTTTTGCACGAAATGTTCTCCATTTCCCTAACCCTTCAATAACCTACTTACCAGATAGCCTATTTGCACATTCTTAACTGAAATTCAAAAGCCCATAACAATTCCATTATCAGAAATATAAAAACAAAAAAAAAATTAAACAAAGAAAAAAAATTTAAACCGTTTAGTGGAACGCATCTGCTGTTGGAACTAGAGCCTCCCAACCAGAGCCACATTCCCACCCTGGCTGACCCCTCTGCACGTTACAGCTATAGGAAAGAGGAATGGTAGAACTTCACAAACCACAACCTGTCATTTACATTGTCAGATCAAAGCTCCCCAGTTGCTGATATTTTTATTTTTGTTGTTTTTTGGTCCAATTCTTTCACAGTCTAGTTTGAAAACTATTTTTATTGGCATTATCAAAAATGTCACATACATTAGGCTGGAAAAAACCCAAACTATTATATGACAAAATTGACAAATCTGATAGAAATTGAACCTGCAGCTAATCGCATAGGAAACAAAATGCTTTCTGCCATCTGAGTAATCCACGGGGTGGAACACACATGTGGTGAAGGAAAACATATTGTACCCGTAAAAACATCTCAAGTGAGTGAGAATGGATAGATGGCTTTCCAGCTAGGATCGTCACAGGGGTTCTCATGCTGCGGCATGTGATACTCCTAGCCTGCCCCAAGACAAGGAAAACCTGCTAGTCCAAGCCTCATGCAGCTTCAACAGGCACTTATTTTTTGCCCAGGAAAAGCTAGGTCGGATGAGTCCTACCTAAACTGGCTGCGGTGGGAGGAGAAGGGGTGCAGGGGCTCCTGGGCCAGCTTCACCCCAGCCATCCTCTTCCCCCATACCACAGCTGATGACTCTTCAGGGCTGCTCTGAGCTCAATCAGGGACCACTCTGGATTTAAATAAAAATATCTGAGGGATGGCACAGGGGAAAGAAAAAAGCAGCCAGCTCAACCCGTCCTGCTGCCAAAGCTCCCAGTACCATCACAGTACGGAGGCATAAGGAGTGGTGGAAGGGAAAATCCATCCCCTCCCTCACCAAACTGCACCTCTCAATAACCAGGGTGCTGTGATCATGTCAGAACTAAACACCTTATGGAGGTTTTCCATGCGACGTATTTATTTATGTGTGTGTGGTGGGAACTGTTACCTAATGCTATAGTAATTATTGGGCACAAACAGCAAATGTCACACATTGATTTATAAAAAAGAAGATGGATAAAGTTATCTAGCATATAAAAAAAAGTGGGTAATGCTTTAAAGTTATTTCATTGTCATAGACTACATAATCAAAATCTTGATTATTGGGCACAAACAGCAAATGTCACACATTGATTTATAAAAAAGAAGATGGATAAAGTTATCTAGTATATTAAAAAAATGTGGGAAATGCTTTTAAGCAATTTCATTGTCATAGACTACATAATTAAAATCTTGTTTAATCTGGAATCCAGGGAAAACAAAAGTCCCTCAGTCTCGTTTCAGAAAGTGGGGGTTTGGTCATCTTTACTTTTTACCGTAGCTCAGACTGCAGGAAATAACCTCCACGCCTATCTCGTCTGAAATGTTTAGTCGAGACATTTGACCAGCTATCTCTGCTTTCTATCTCCAGAAGCATAACAAATGGTTTTCAATGTGACAGGAAGCAGCATGTCCTGCACTACTCAAATTTTAAATGAAACTTTGCTCACATTTCTTTAAGAGACAGGATATTATTTAATTGCCTCTTTGACCACAGTTTGAAGCTCTTGGCACCCTTGCTGTCAGTCAAAGATGAGATTTCACAAAGGTGAGATTTCCATCCAGTTAAATCAATAAAGAAGAAAGCTTACAGGATTGAGTCCTCCATGGTTTCCAAAAAAGCTAGGAGTTATCTCAGACTTCAAAGCTCAAGTGTACAGGAAGCAAAACTTTGAAAAGTACAAGTCTTAGTGTCAGACCTGGAACTGGGGCGTTTCTTGAGGCACCATGCAGCGCATGGGCCATCCCACCCAAACCCCACCAGTGCCGAAGGCTTCGAGTCCACAATAGCAAGCCAATGCTTTGGCCCTGAGGTCAGCCAGCACGCAACAGATCACCTCCCAAAATTAGATCTCATTTCTAAATGACCTGCTGGGGACACAACATGTGGTCAACACTATCTCCAGAACTGTGGTGCTACCATCAATCTGCCTGTGTGGGCAACCCTGCGTGAGTTCTCAGAGCCATGCCAGGTGCCACTCGCTTGAACAAGTAAAAACACAGCTGTTAGACTAGTCTGAAAAATAAAAATTAATGAAAGCACTGAATGAGGTTAAACACACACACGGTTTGGTGGCACCTACAAGAACCAATGCTGCACACGTGGAGAAACTGGGACGGCTTAAGGGACTGGTGGTGCCAGGGGAGATCCCCCGCACCCCCGGGACCACCCTGCTGCCAGTTCTCCTTCTTCCCTTGGGAATTTCTGCAAATCTCCCCCGCATTCACAGCTACAATAAATATGTGCGAACACATCCAGTGCTTTGCTGCTAATCCGTTATTTATTTTCAGCTCTGTGCCATCAGCGTTGTTAGAAATGAGGTACATCAGTTGGTTTATTATCGCACTCCTCTGCTATATCATGGCAATGCAAAAAGCAAGTTCCATCTATACGTCCTGAAGTACCCACATATCATATACAAAAAGACATCTGAAGAAGAGAGAAAGGAGTGATAATGACTGCACATTAAAAACAATTCAGACCCTACTTTGATTTTATTGAGATTAAAAGAAAGCCCTACAGTGTACTAGTAGCCTGAGAGGAAAAAAAAAAAACCAACCCTTCCTATACATGTACGCCGTGATTTCAGTATTCAAAGTACTTAAACATCTGCTTAAGACGCAGCGCATGGCTCCAATATGCTGCTCCAGTGTCATATGTCACCGTGTCGACTTTTATGCTCCATTATCTAAAAATGGCTACCTCTTAGACAGAGTCCCTCTGTGACTTGCTAATTACTTCCATTAGTTTAAAACAAACTTGGCTAGAGACAGAGAAAATCCTGATAGAAATTAAGTCTAATTTTTTAAACAAGCCACGTCTCCGCTCTACGTTGCTCTTCGCAGGTAGCGCAGGTAGTCGAACGCTCAGCAATGGAGCTCTGCTCCAAAGGGTCCTCAGGAGCTGCACACACACCTATGGGTTCCACAGTGTCCAGTCACTACGAGGGTCCGCACCTTGCACAGCTGCCCGACCAGCAGCAACGAGGCCATGGTTCACCCAAGTGGCTTTGCAGAAGATTTCAGCCACACGGGGCACAAAATTCAGAACATTCTGATTATTTGGGATCACCACGTTTGGCTGCTGTCAGGTAAGGCTGCTGCTATTGCTCCAGGCACTGGTTATACCCAGCGTAGGAAACACATCTGCATCACAGGATAAATGAACGGCTCACACCTTCACATGCTTGCAAGGACTCCTCAGAAATCTCGTGCTCATCCTCCTCACTGCCCTGTGAAAATGATTCCTTGGGATGTTACATGACCGCTGAGATGCACTGTGAGGTATATATATACACACACTTAAATATACATCATATATACATACAAATTTTTTTTTCCAAATATATGTGTATAGTTTTGGGAAAAAAAATCAAACTCTTGTTCTATAGTAAATACCGTAGCTCAAGGAAAGGAGATCTCATCCATATCTTCAAATTCCACCTCTTACCTCTACCCTTTGCTCTCATGGAAACACAAATTAAAATTTCATCCAATGGCACAAAACTTTTGCTTTTTTTAAATTTTTTTCTCCTTTAGAAAGCTCTAAGTCTATGTAATCTGCAGTTGATGAAACTCTTGACTTTAAAATAATTTAATAAATAAACAAACAAAGACTGGCTTTGTTTCCTAGACTTAGATCTCTCTGTGGACACAAATCCATCTTTCTTTGACCAGTTTGAAGTCTAAAGAACACTGCATGAATTTAACATTCAAAAGCTGCGGCATCAGTAATTAGGATTTCAGATAAACAGCAGAGCCACACATCTATCATTTTTACAGGTAGTAAAAAAAGAATTTTTTTTTTAATATACTCTGGAAAAATGTTCAGTGATGCTTATCGAAAGCTTATGCTGAAAACAGCATCAAATGCCTGATGAAAAGAAAACCAAGAAGGCACCCTCGTTAGCAGGCTTTTAGGTTTAACCCTTTACCCTCATCACTTTTAATTGCTTCTCTACGAAAGGAGAAACTCCGACAATTTGATATGCCGAAATAGGTACCGAGCGATGGGCAGAGGAGCTGCAGGAGTCTGCAGCAAACTGCTGGGCATCTGAGAAAAAAACCAGTATCTTTCTTCAAAAGAGACACAGGGTGAAAAAAAAATTCAACAAGTTTTGCATTGTTCCCTTTTATTATTTAGCTTGTTAAGCTGGCTGGACAGAGTCAAATGATCAAGCGAGGATCTTGAAAGGTGTACGAACACACTGAACTTCCTTGCCCCCCAAATGTCTGAGAAATACATTGAATTTAATGGGACTATAAATGGTATAAACCAAAGAATTCACTTGAAGCCTTATCCTTCTGGATTCTCCTTTAAGTTCTTCTAGTCCATTAAAAAGTGCCCCCTCTGGCAAGCTGCACAGGGCTGGCAGAGCAGGAGGGATAATACTTATTTGCTAGGACATACCCCCCTGCGGGACATCATCCCAGGGGTTAGGATACAGGTCCCTTCAGGACTCTGTTTTTCACCATGGTTTCGAGGATTATCACGGCAAAGATGTTTCTTTCCTGATGAACCTCAAAGAACACACACCACTACTTACAGCAGGATCCCACCTGCTTTCCAGGCTGTGTCTCTTGTGTCTCCCCTCGCGCCCGGCACGACTGTGATGAACTTAAGCCGCCAAATCCACCCCTCACACCACCGTTAAGATGAGGATGGCTTCACTCTAACCTTCGGAAACTTCAGATGTTCAGGTAACCCACGGAGTCCTGAGCATGTACAGAAACGTCCCTTTTGTGTGATCTTTATCAAATTACTTGTATTCCTGCCCCGGCGCTTGCCCATCCATCTTCCCAGGCTTCTGCAGGGGGGTGGCAGCCCTGGCCAGCATCCCCCAGCACGGCACCGCATCAGAAATTAAAAAAAACCCCAAACAAACAGCTCCTTGGTAGATAGGAACCTGTTGTCGGAGAACAGGCATGAAACCACTCAGTTAACCAAAGAAAAGTTCGCATTCCCAGGCAGCCGGTGAGAGCACACTCTCACAAACTGATTTCTCCATTAAGTGCCAATGTGAGACAGCACGTACTGTGCTTCATTGGAGAGCTTCGGTTATTTGAGACACTAAGTAGTATGAACTTTTACGTGGCTGCATTTTTGAGGCAGTCCCTCTAGAGGGAAGAGGGGCCCAAGACAGCTGGATAATATTCAAGGATCCCCTCCTCTAAGCTCAGAGTTGAAAAATTAAGAAACTTCACACAACTTATTATTGCAATTGTTTTGTACAATGGAGTCCTAGGAAAAAATGTAAATACGTGGTGGAGTTCTGGGACTAAAATATCTTGTCTACAAAAGGCTAATGCTGAAAGTAAGGCAAGAGGATTTCTGTTTCTCTGTACTAAAAGGGTGGATGGATCCAGGTACGACAGGCTTTTCAACCGCTCCAGAAGAACCTGGAGACATTGCTGTCCCAGTGTTTGGTGGAAATGGAAACCAGCTTGAGCCATTCCACTTACACACAATGCCACATGCACACCCAGAGCCCTATTTCTGTCCAACTCCTGCTTACAGTGAATCCCGCACTGTCATACAATACAGGATGGGATTTGCTTCTCACAGTTAATAAAATACTCAGAGCCCTTCTCCTTCCGTACAAGAAAAACAATGCAGAAAGAGGAAAAAATGATGGCTGTAAAACCTGATAGAAACTATGTTTAATTTTCATCCTCCCGCTACTAATTTTATAGGTTACATTTTCAACCGTGTCCCCATAAAAAATATTGCACTAATAAACTCCTAGTGTCTTTCTTTAATATTTATAGCACTGTGGGAGAACCAAACTCTCCTGGTAAAAGGTAAAAACAGCAATTCAAACAGCTACTTCAGAGTCTAATAAACATATCCCCAGAGATCAGTTTAGGAGTATACAGTTTAAGAAAATGCTTTGATACAGAAAACTGTTGGAGATAAATGGATGTATGTTGGTTGGTATATGAATGTAAAAGAAAATGTGCATGCCCACACCCTCAGCTTCACAAAGCATTGATTATTCATTAAGTGTTCTCAGAGTAAAAAACTAAAAATTATGAATGAGTTAGGAGAATTAATAAACTGCCCCACAGTCTATTGTCTGCTGAAAATACTCAGCATGATTTAGCATGTTCTGAATGTTATTTTCTTGCAATTAATGGTACAGAAATTTGCTGCAAATTTACCCATTTGCCATCTCTCAGGTCAATGTGAAACATTACATCCAATTTTCCAGTGCATTATTTATGATCTCTGAGCTATGACTGCTAATATTTGCCTTACTGGAATAATAATAAATTACCATAACAATTTACTGTATGTAATTATGTTAAACAAAATCTTTATCTATCTATCTTCCTGTAATCTTCAGTTACAGTAACTCCTCCTGTACGGAATAAGCAATAATACAACATTCATGACATTCCCAACCTATTATCTGCTTGTTAGAAGTGACTCCACGTGCCAGTCAACTGGCTACACCTCTGATTCCGCAAACGAGGAGCAATCTATCTCCAGCAGCAAGATAGATAGATTTGAAATGGCACAGAAAAGTATTTTCCATTTAAAAGTACATTTTGAATTTCCCCACTTCACATTCCAAAGCTCAACCCCCTCCATGATCAAACTATCCACAGAGTTGTTGGGCGCACAGTAGTAAACTCCTCCCCACCTCATGTTCCTTTGCTGGTTGTTTTGCTTTCACAAAGCCAGGAGTGCCTCCAGTAGGTTTTATGGGGAAAACTGTAAGCCTTCTGCATGCAGAAGACACTTATTGAGAAAAAAAATAAATTTCTATGGGCAGAACTACATGGAAAATTCATCTTTTCATTTCCAGAGCCACCTAAATGCTTTCAACACCTTTTCCATCTTTATATTCACTTTTAATAGCTCTTGCTTACACAGGGTTTCTGTTTCCATGGCCAGATGAAAAGGAACAATACATTTCAACTCACTGAAATCAGGATCCTTTAGAAATTCATTCTGTCACCTGTACGGTCAGCCAGTAGCAATGAGGAGTTGAGAGTACATTAAAAAAAGCTCTAAATCCCATTCAAACAAAACCAAACCAGCCCTACAGTAAACAAACCCCACTTCCCAGACACTGCCTGCCTCCTTCATATTCCCACCAGTGCGATTTTTCATTTACTGGAAGCCAATGCAACTAAAATACACGTTTTTAAGGAAGAAAAAAAAAAAAAGAAGTATGTTTTACTTTTGGTATTGGAATTGGAGGGGAGTACAGACCCCTGGAGAGAAGGACTGTAGAACATGATAGAAAAGATGAATCACTCTGGCAGCAGCCAGCCAGCCATTAATTTTCAGCAAGCCAGGAGTTGGTCCAATTAAACCAGGTTCCTTTCTCTACATTAACATGCTTTCCTCAGTTTTTTTCCGAAGCTAAAACATCAGCTCGAGACCCCAAAGGCTTTTCTATTTAGGATCAATCAATCTACCTTGCTGCACTGTAAAACATACACTGTCAGCTCTGAGGCTAGCTCAAAAAAGAGCAACAGCGGAAAAATTTGATAAATCGACATGTTCTGGCAGTTAGTAGAGGGATTCTTCCTACACTGTCACTTATTTTTATCTGATTAGAAAGAAGTATTAGTAAAGGGAATATTCCCCTCTATTCTCTTCCCGGTATTTAGCATTGGGCTACACGAGGAGTCTTTTCATCCCCAGTTTTCTAAATCCAAGCTGGAAGCTTCCCACCTCAAAGGCAGAGACATACCACCCGTATTTCAAAGGGCACTGAGTTTGAATTGGATTTGCATGATGTGGAACTCGCATTCAAGCCTCTTCTCCAGCACAGGAACATGAACTCGCATCTATTAGTGCCCCATGTTAACGACGTTATTCACTGCTTCCCACATTTTCATGCTCAGGGCTTTACCGTGGGTCTGCAACCTCACCTTTGGGTTTCCAGCACCTGCTTTGGCACCGATGGCTTTATTCATGATTTCATTGCCCATTTGAGGTCCTGTCACTCTCTCTCCACCCTACTGAGACATTTCAGAAGGATTAACTAATAAATGAGCCAGGGACTGATGCCAGAGGCTGGTAAGAAGGGCAGTTACATGGTCTGAAGTCCCCTGCAAAGCAGCGTCCGAGCTGGGATAACTCAGAGGATTACCCCTGCCCTCGGTGAACGCCACAGTAACCATGCTCTTGGCTTCCATTCTTCTTCTCAACAGACACTTTTATCCTTAGATAAAAAACCTTACACGGTAGTTTTATTATGACAGTCCTCCTCTGTTCTTAACTGTAAGGTGGACTGAAAGAACTGGGATGCACAGCTGACGCTTCAGCTTTGGTTTAAAATGCGAATAAAGAGAAGCCTGGTTTGGGTCATCTTGCAAATACCATCTGCACCACACTTTTTGGCAAATGCTGAGTTTTTATGGGCAACCATTTCTGTTCTTTGCTCTTCCTTAGATTCCATGCATCTGTAGGATAGTACTGAGATTCACTATGGCACTAATGAGATCATTTTGCAATTAAAGGCTAAGTAGAAACAAACCTCTCACCACTCTCCAGGAGAGTTTGGGTTCTCTGATTAAGCAGCAGTAAATAAACCTGCTTCACTCTTGGTCCTGGTGCACAGGCTTTCTATGATTAACTCTCCAAACAAGATGGACTGACTGACCCCATGGATTAATCAATGAGCTTCTCAGCTTCAGAGCAAAGTGCAAGTTGTGGGAGTTACCTGCAGTAGGATGTGTTTTAATTATTATTACTACAGCACACAGTAAATAAATCCCAGGGCACTTTATCTGGAGGTTTTACCCTTAGTGCTAATGATTTTCACAACGCTCTCATGTTTGTCAAACTACCTACATGGGAGAAGATTTTAAACATCACTCCACATTTCTTGAGGAAAAGCTACAGATTTTATGGCAGCTTAATGTGATAATTACAAAGGGAGGAGCTTATATAATTGCAGGGTAATGTCTAGGTTACAGCAGCTGCTCGCCCGCCTTACCCCTTGGCAGGAGCATCCCTGGGACAAGCTATGGGGAGGCTGGGGCTGTATTTGAGACAAGCTCCAGGTGTGCTGCACCCAGCACCTCTTCTCCCCAGCACTCCTGGGCAGAGCAGAGCGCCTGGTCCTGCTGGTACCAGGAATGTCACTGCACTGGGAGCAGTGGTGGGAAGCGGGCAGGCGCACACAGCTCCCCCGTCCATCCCCGCCAGCTCCCACCCAACCCATGGACGGTGACCTGGCAGCCCAGGGGGGGGGTTTTCCTCTCTGTCAGGGATCTCTTTTCAAGTTGCTGGAACTGTATTTGAAGGACACAGGGAGCTGCAGGAAGATTTTACGGAGGAAAAAAATATGTGAACACAGGCCATTTGCAGGCTAGGAAAAGAAGATGAAAGAGATGCTCCAACCTGAGCCGTGTCAGATCGCCTCCGGCTCCTCTCTCCTCACACTCTTCAAAACAAACAAACTCTCAACACCTAGAAACAGAGGCTGCACATGTCA
>NW_010114935.1:22082-35426 GCF_000699245.1 Pterocles gutturalis | reverse complement strand
GAGAAAATCAGACGCACCAGTAAAGACCCTGAACTCCGCATGGACTCGACTTGTGTGTAAACACTGACAACTCCGGGCGTGATTGTTCTCGTCTTCCTTCGCCTGGCCCAGGAGCAATCAGGCACCGACCCAGAGAGTCAAATCGCAGTGCAGTCAATGAATAGAAGTTTCAGGCAAAAATATTAGAAATGGAAAATTTTGTTACCTGTAAGAATCAAGGCAGGGTAGCTATATTTAACCTGCAGCTGCTGTGCACCTCTGCTTGTCTGCCTACATAAAAAGCAGCTGCAGCCCTTACCTTCCGCTGCGGTCTACACAAGTCTTCAGGTTTCCTGAGAAATTCTTATTAGGTGGAATAAAACACTGTTTGGTACCTGGTGGGCTCAACCGCTTTGACATTTGGACAAATTCAGAGAGCTTTATTTACAGACGGAGGCGCTGGGTTCTGTTTCTGGCAGTGGGTCAGAGGAAGCAGGAAAAGCGAAAGTGGTCTCGGTGCCAAAGCTGCACCTGAGTGGGTAAAAAATATTGGGGACACCGAGAGATGGCAGGGCTGCGGAGAGCCATAGCCTCCCGCCCCAGGGTCAGGACACTGAATTCATGCAAAATTCACCTACAGAGCAGGAAATTCATTGGAAAAGCAAAACCACAATAAAACACAGCTCCACGCTCTCTGCTGTTGGTCATCACTGAATAAAAATGAACCTCCTGGCCTCGGCGGCCACCCTTGAACAGGTCACATCCTGACACCTGCATCCCCGCAGCCAGGGCACTCGGCTGCTGATGCTTCCGATGGAGACACAGGAATGAGGTTTACTGGAATTTTCCCTTTGCTTTTCCACATTTACCCCCTCTGCCCTTTCTTACTTCTCCCACAGAAAGGCAGTGCTCCTCTCGCCTGAAGAATGACCGCAGGATTCAACTGGCAACCCGCAATTTGCCAGACTGCTTTTGGCAGGGCTCAGCACTGTCAATTACACCAGAGAGAGACCAAAGCCAGTAAATTAGAGAACGTGACAAATGCAGCACAAAGCACTGATGATCCCAGAAGGTATCAAATTTAAAGTAAAGAAACAATAGGGAAGTCCAAGACATTTCAGAGTGTAGTGAATCAAATTAAATTGCCTGAAATTCCACACGGAATACATTTGACAAATTCCTTTCCCCCTCTTCAGCTTTCTGTTTGAGATGAACTGTCGTCTGGCAGCTTCAAACGTCTGGCACAGCTTCAGCTTCAGTTTGCTGGGGCTGAATCCAAACACGAACCTGAACTTTACCAGTTCTGCTCTTTTTGTAAACATACTTGCTGTGGCTGCCAAATGCTTTCCAAAAGCACACAAAACCCAGAATCCAAAAGGAAAACATTGTCTTGCTGCAATAAAATTTGCATTTTACCACCTCTGGGTAGCATCCCGCGAGCATAGCTGTCGGTCGCTCGGAGCCCACCTTGCCCTGTATTTCCCTGCACATTCTGAAAGGGGATTGGAGACCATGGAGGTCCCTGGGGAGGGACACATGTCCCACGTGCTGGGTCCGAGCACATCCCGCACCGGTGCCGCCTCTTCCCCCAGGGCTGCGTGGGCAGCTCGTAACACAACGATTAGCAGCAGGATCCCTCAGACGTGCCGGATGAGACAAGCAGTGAAATGTCATTACACACGTGCCGCTGAAAGCCAAGACCAGTTTCGATTACCCCAGCGAGTGGTCTCGGGAACAAATTCATTTTAAGTTAGGGAAGTTTGGGCAGAGGAAGAGACAGATACAAAGAGGGTTACGATCAAATCGCTCCTGAGCGCAGATAGCATCAGCTTTGATACATCAGGTTTTATTTTCATTTTGCTTCTAAAACAGAACTGATTTTGCAGAACGCTTACAACAGTGGCACATTGCTTTGAAGCAGGATGCAATTCTTCACCAGCAGCATCCCACTATCTGTGCAGATTCTCTTTTACAGAAAACAAATTTTTTACTCCTCCATTTTACAGTTTTTTACAACTCCACAAACTACCCAACCGCAGCAGGCTAAACCAAGGCCACCGTTAGGCTGTAGAGCAGCAAATGACAGAGGTGTGTGAATTCTGGCACAAGACACACAGGCAAGCAGATGCTGTTAGACAAATACATTTTCCTGTCCACAAAGCACCAGCCTCATCTTTGAGAGCCACATGGAGTTCCACCACTGCCCAAAATAGACAACATCTGGTTCATATAAACTTTGATTTATTGCATGTCTTCTCTCCCCTTGGATTTTAATTACGAGTAGATCTTGTAACTATCACATTTGTATTTGTTTTATCCATCTAGATGTTTTTCTATGCTATCAACTACAAACTGAAAGCTCTTTCTAAAAATAGTACAAAAATATACTTAAAAATACACGTATTGCCTATTAAGGAAATCCCTACACCGAATTCCTAGATGAAGTAGAAGTACCACCGAAACCGCCGATTAGCAAGCAAGCCTTTCCCTGATTTCCTGAATAGGATGAGACTGAAGAAATTGCTTTCTGTTACAATAAAACTCCCAAGAAAATAAAGTACAAAGCTGACTACTGCTCCTGATGGTAACCAGCGCGGTAAGGAATAAAACCCGCTCATTACTGCACCGCTCTAACTGCTCCCAGGGGCTGTCTGGAGGGTGTCAAGCCGGTTTCGATGGTCAGATGTTGACATTTTAAAGAACCTCTCTAAGGTGGCACTTTCTCAGCAGAAGAGACAGATCCCGACTATGTCTGAAGAATAAAACATTCTTCCTCCCCCGGGTAAGAGTAATACAATCAGGAATGCAATAGTTGGAAGCCTTCATACTGAGGAGCTTTTTGTGTAAGTTTGTGGTTTTTTTTTCTTTCTTTTTTTTTTTTTTTTTTTCCCTGATGAAACTCTTGATCTTTCTGGGAATGAGTTGATTTAGAAGTGACTTTTTAATTTGTATGGTTGAATAACTACCACCGTAAAAGAACATACAGTGCAATAAATAAATACTGCTTGCCAACTTCAGAACTCTTTGTCACCACTTCATCCATCAAAACTAATTCCATAAAATACAAAATATGTGGCAAACCCAAGCAACCTTTTCCCCCCATCTTACAAAAAGACAGAAATTTATTTCTGGAAATATCATAACGCTTCTATTAAATGATTGAGTCTTCTGAAAATGTTTAGCAGTCCCACACAAACACCTTCCACGAAGACCAGCAGCCCGGATCCCTCTAAGCCCAACACACTGACTGGGCAGCTCAGAATTTCTGGGAATATGATGGAAAGCAGAAATTGCCCCAGACGTCTTAACTGCTGAAACTGGAAAGCCTGAAGGACTGATAGCTGAGTTTCCCTCACCCCAGCGTTGTCACACAGCACAACCCGTGTGCTGAACCCTCCTCTGCACACCAATACACCCTCGAGGTGAAATAATACAAATGCAAAAAATATCTTGCTCTGTATCTGGTTTTTAATTAGAAAGTTTTGCATGTAAACAGATACCTTCTCTTCTTCCACATCCACAGCGACATCCACTACTTATCATTCTGAAGTGATTGCTCAGGGAAACATAATTAAAATATATCGTATTCCATGGAAGTTTTCTCAGTACTGCCCATCGTCATGCTGCCTGGTCCCCTTTCACACCAGCTGACTCGTGAGAGTTTTACGCTGACATCAAAAAGTCAGGGCATTGGAAGACATAAAAGTCAGCCATGAGGTTGTCACTTTATTTTTTATTCATTTATTTATTGATTGGTTGAAAAAGAAACATCGACTGGCTGATGTATTTTAAGGTTAAACGAGCATGATGAATGATACCAAAGAAAGCCCTACCAAACCTTGAGTCCCACTTCTTTTACAACCTGCACAGACATCACCAGCCCAAAGACACAACAATCCCGATTTACTGCTAGGTACCACGGAGCCATGAAGACCCTTGAGCTGGAGACACATCCTCCTTACAGATGTGACGGAAGCCGTTGGCACTGGCCCCAGGAGGACGCTGTGTTGGCTCTTCTGTCCTGTTACCAGCATGGGTAGCAGCTCTTCAACACTTTCAAGTCACACATTTGCAGTTTTTTTTTCAAAACGAGGCCTCAGTAAGGACTGTCGCCTACCGCTGTCACTAATGTCTAGCTCAATGTAAACGCTCTGTTAGTAACGTGACAAAATTACATCTTCAAGTTTCTTCTAGCTACTTAAATAAATCTTTTCACAGAACACGTATGCATTCATTTATACTGCACAGCTATGACCAGAAGTTTAATTTTTACTATTTAATTATTCATCAAGGATCAGGTCTCAATTTAAGCGAATATGCAAAGATGAGGAAGAATGGGCACTTGTTTATCTCTGGTTTTTCCAATTAATTCAAGTTGTTCATTAATCATGTTACTTTTCTACTATCTGAGAAGAAAGAAAAAAAACCCATCAACCATCCAAACAAGAAAAAGAGAGTGGCTTCATAGAAAAAGCAGGACATTCTACAAAATTTACTTGCATGAGCAGACTCCATTAAACCAATTAAAGTCTTCGTGTATATGGATGGCTCATATGATTGACTCAGCCTACAAGGGAAATTTTTCTTCTTTTTTGTCTTTAATGTCTACGATATTATGAGACAATTGACATAATAACAGATTATACTATGGAGATGAACACAGGTTTAATGAAGAATTTTGCCTGGAAATACAAAACTGTCCTAAATTGCCCTCCTGTTCCATTCCTGCGATGACAATAAATGGTAAATCAACCAGAAATTTCATGTTTATTACCAGGTGCTAGACCTGAATGAATCAAAACCAAAACTTGCAACCCCCCCAAAATGCCTACTAAAACTAGCCATCTTCTACCTTTTTTTAATAAAAAACTTAGGAAAAGTTGAAATAAGAAACAAGAAAAATATTATTCTCTCCATAATGCATACAGTTCTAATGAAATTTCTGACCTTTAAAACACAAAGTATGAACAACTCACACAGACCACTGGGCAAACAGAAAAAGTAACAAGAAAAGCTAGCAATGAAAAGAGGAACTAACCACGAGCAATCCTCTGCAGCTCCAATAGGACAACATTTCTACTCTGGAAAAATAAAATGTCATCAAAAATTCACCAGCCACTGCCCTCACTTTGTCTGAGGAGACTTCTTATTGCTCACTTAGTTGTTCTTTCGATTACTGTAATGACCAAAGGTTTCTGAATAAGCAGTGTTGTCCTAATGCCATCACTGTTGAAATGTGGTTGCCACAACACACTTCTTTTACTTGCATGCAAACATTAGCAAAAACCCAGACGCTACCATCTGAATTCGTTACTGAAAATTGTCCAAAAGTGTATACGAACTTCAGCAAGCCCTTCTGATTCATTCACTGATATATATTACCAACTTCATCTTGTCTGTATGAAACATCAGGGTCCTGGGCTTTTACAGATATCCCATATTTCACTACTGAAATATATGGCCTTGATTCATTTGCTCAAGCACAGGCATTGGTTGGTGTTCAGTCACTACGCTTACATGCATAAGTCAGTTAATTACGCTGCAAATTATTCTACTTATCCATTTGCCATGGTTCTTGCCTGCCTTGAGCATACGGTTGGCATGATGAACACATTCACAACCAGGTCATTACAAGGCAGATGGGGCAGCCACCGAGCTCCACTCAACCCCACCCAGCCACACCGCCAGCCCTGAATGAGGATCATTCAGATCTGTACGGTTAACCTTAACGTTTATCTGAATGTTTATAAAAAATCAAACACAAATGAGCACATTTTTTGTTGAACCCAGCTGCCATAGGCGAGTCCTTCTTCTCTGCAGGACTCCCCTGTGAATGCAACTCCCAGAACACCACGGCCTGTGTCCTCATGTGGTGACAACGAGGTCACGGACCTGCACTAGGAGCCCCCATCGCTGCCCACGGACGGGCAGGTGGGATGTGCAGGCACCGCTGAACTGCTCTCCTCTGCGTGCACGCAGCCAGGACACCTGCACGGCACCTCCCTGCAGATCCCCCCAACTAGTAGTTTCAGAAAGAAAAATACAGGCTGTCTTGTTTAAAACCGCTGTCATATGTTTACGCAGCCCTCCTCCTCGGGTATTTGCGCTACACAACGCCCCATGGAGCGGTGATATTATATGCTAGCTCTCTACCCTGTTATTTCTGGCTGCTTAAGCAGCAAAGGACCAATATCCTTTTCAGCTATGCTCAGCTGGTGCAAGAGAAATCCGTGAGATATTGCTCTGAAGCTCACTTCACACACCTCTCGTCCTCGTGTGGCACTGCTTGTTTCTGACAATGATTGATGACTCCTACCAAGCCCCTGCATTCGCTAGTACTAGGAACGAAATGGATATTTCTTCATGAGCTAAGCCTTATCTTGCAAACTCTATGAGCTTTAAGGGTAGAAAGCTTATCCTCTGGAACAGTCTTTCACTTCTAAAACACCTCCTCTCCTTTCTCTTGTGATTTACGGTTCACTTATCTTTACTGGAAAGCTGGTATTTCTGAGTTACCAACCAACTAGGGACATCTCAGTCTCTAGTTTATGGAAAAGCCAGCCATGAGAACCCAAGAAATGAAAAGCCAACACTCCAACAACCAGCAGGTTAGCTGGTTTCAGACCATAGTTAATGAGTTGTCAATCATACATAATTTCACATTAAATTTCATTTACATTTAAGTCACAGTGGACTGAGCAGCGGTGTGCATATCCATCAACCAGTTTCCGGTGACCATCAATAATTAAAAGCCTCTGTTCACCCTATGATCTTATTTCCCAAGTCCAGATTGACATCTACCGGGCAGACTGGCTCTCAAGACAGTATTTCCTCAAAAAGCAATTCACATCTGAAACACAGAGCAGACACACGACCGTTCTTCTAGTGATGATTTACTTCCTTTCCAAAAGTCACCTCCCAGTTTCTGGGTACAGGCAAAGCACTCGAATCATATTGATTTAAAAGGGAGCTTCAAACCGGGCAGTGCCAAATATCTCAGACATGGCAGGAAATCAACTAAGAGATTAATGAATTTCATCCACCTACTAAACATCCCACAGAAGAGCCACAGAAGGGGTTAGTGCCTTCTCCAACCTCTCACCCCAATGCCTGGTGGTGCCAGCCTGGAAAATCTGGGCTTCGTTTGGCATTATATGCTCTTGTCTGATTTTCAAGCTGATAGCTAAAGGGAAGACTGAAGGATGAGTGTCCTCAGCTGGGCCAAACCGTACTCATTTTGACAAGTTACATCACTTGACAAAAAAATACCATCACTTCGCCTTTTGAAACTCTACCTGGTCTACCAGGGAACAAAGAAGAACCAACCGAGACCTAGCAGCTTTAGGGCCGCTCTAAATACCGAGCGGCCAAAGGCAGGTAACTGAGTTACAACCTCCTGAGCTGGGTTTGTCTCCATTAGTTGTGAGTTTAGGCAGTTTTCTGACAGTTTTGAGTAGCGAATGAGGGCCAAAAGATAATCAAGTCTGCAAAGAATACACGAGGATATCCAAAGGAGAACGCAGTAACTCGTATTCTGTTGTCACATCCTGCGTCCAAGCCTTAAAACTTAAGCTAAACAGTATTCAGTGATTTATTCTGCTTAGCTCTAGATAGGACAGAATGCTAAAATATTCTCTTCCATCCTGGCAGCAAGGCAAGGTGCAGGGACAGGAGGTGAAATCGTGTCTGTTTGTGCCACCTTTTAATTCAGCTGATTTGGGCTGAAGGCATTGCATTAGAGACCAATTACTCCTTAAGAGCTTTCTTTAAAGCAAGGAATTTTAAAAAACTCTGAAAAGCTTAAGGCCTCCTAATACATGTGACTATTTTGCTGTGTTTCAGCTCTGGAAAAAAAGGTAGTTATTCAAGCGACAAAACTCTGTTTCTTCTGGTAATGAACAGTGAAAGCCTGTCTGGGGGGAAACAGCAGTGATTAGATTGTGGCTGTGTGTTACTTCCACACGTAAAGCCATTTTGCTTGAGACAATATTAAGATGCTAGGATGCAAGGTTTGATCATTAATTCTGGCTAACGCTACACAATAATGTTGCTGCAGTCTTAGATTTTTTCTTCTTCCCTGGTTTTAGACAGCCTTAATCATGCTTACAGCCGACTCTAATTGCTGAATCGTATCACTCTCCACCTTCCCTAAAACGCTCAGGGCAAAAGAAATAGTGAAGATTAATGACAGACGTGTAATTAGAAGAAAATGTAAAGATCTTGTGTTAATCATTCAGAAATAATTTGATAAATATGAAATTCTGAAGAGCTCTCAGAGTAAAAGATGATAAAACGAGTACTGTAGCACAAAGCTGAGCACATTCATGTGTACCTCACTCCTTGCAAGTGGAAAAAAGAGAGAGCTCACGCGAGCGCGCGCAAGTGCGTGGGTACGCAAGGGCGGCTTGATTAACATAATGGAATTCAGCATGGAAGACCATCTGTTTTAATTGAGCAAGCATACTCGTACAACGCTTTGCTCCACTAATCTTGTTTAGATTAATGTTAATGTTCTATTAAAAGGTAGTTTATCATCCCACAATACTGAGTGAAAGTGAACACCCATAGTAATATTCTCAGCTCCTTTGGAGGCAGAGACCTCGCTCATTACCAGGCTATTGATCATCTCACAGCGCAACTACTAATGCTGGGAACCTTGGTTAAAAGTAACCAGAGATATTTTTTCCCAGCAAGGGTAAAGGCATAGATAAATAACTTTTATTTAATTAATTTAAAATACAAAAGAACACAGTCTGCAAAATGATTCTCAATTATGCCTTTAGATAACTACAGGGATGATGCTTTAGCTAATAATACCTTTCAGAGAGACTAAGTATAGAACTGGGACAGGTTTCTTTGGATCGCTATTTGTTCTTTTCTTCCTGTGACACATCTTCTCACCATAACACTTGATCTGTCCTTAGCCTTTGCTTTTAATGAGAAAGGGGGAAGCTGAGTGCTAGCTGGAAGCACACCTATCATTAAAAATGCAGACACAGGGCAAATCAAAAAAGTGTAGCAAAGCACATTTTGTGTATGGATCTGAAATCCCCAAATTGTAGGAGGCATCAGTATATTCGGAAGGTTTATCTTTTTTTTTGCATATACGGCAGAATCTGAAAGTGAACTCTCGCATCCTCCATGTCTGGAAAATACTGTACCTAAATGTTCTGGTTATTATTTCCAGAAGGTTATATTTTTATAAGAAAACCAGCCAGCCAAGAAATTAATCATTCCATCATTTGTTTTGGGGGGTGGTGTTGGATTAACAAAATGGACAACAACCAACTATATTGACAACAAAAATAGAACTAGAATCAGAAAAATAAACTCTACACTCATCTGAGTTGGGTCATATTTGGTGACAGAGTGGGTTTTCTTCCTTCAAACGCCTAACACTGCTTGTAGACCTTCATCCCTCCTCCCCTCCTCTCATCCTCATAAATAGCATCTTGATCTGCCCAAGCCCAGCTTCAAGCCCCCAGTGAGGATCACACCTCCTGGCTGTCCCTTCTACCGTGCCATTTGGCTTTGTGGCATGTCCCTGCAGCCCCTTTCTCCACTGTACCAAGCAGCAGACCAGTGTCCAACCCTTCTCCCCCCCTCTCCAACACCACCGGAGCCTTGGCATTTGTTCCCCTTGTCCTCAACCAAGTGGCTTTGCCCTTTCTCCCTTGCCGCTCCATCACTTTGGAAGAGCTCCTGGTGAGCCAAGAGCAGCGGAACCTTCACATTTCCCTCCTCAAAACATCTCCTTTGCCAGAGCAGATAAAAGTCTTGACAGTGGTTAGGCAGCTGGCGTGCTGGACGACTGCCTCTTGTGTGGAAATTGTTCTTTGTTTCTAAGGACTCGCCCCATCTGTCCATCTCAATGCATCAAACAGGTCCTATTTTACACTGAAATGGCAAACCCACGAGGACAAGGATCAAGTTTTTTGTGTTTATTTTGTACAGCTCCTAGCACAATGGTGTCTACAACTGCAGCTGCTAAATACCGCTGCGGCACAAATAAAGTAACAAAAGAAGCAACAAAAGTAGCCCCCCCTCCAAATTTCAAGCATGGTTTGAAAGAGTCCACTTAGATTTTTTATTTCCTAAGGGAGAATTTTATAATTACATTTCGGACATATGAACAAGGAAGATGAAGGATACCAAGATAAGATGAAATAATATGTGCAGAAATTCTTCACATGCCATTCTAAAAACAATAATCTCGAAAAGCAACAATTCAAGTGAGACTTCTTCCTTGAATTCCAAAACATGCATATCATTAATTAAAATTCAGAAAAGCTTATTTATGATATAAAAGAATCATCATCCCCCCTCTGCAAAATCAGGAACCCGAGAAGGAGGAAAGTTAAATGGTTCATCCAAGAAAACCCAGCTGACCATTCACTCCAAGCAACACCAGACGCTTGTTTTCTCCCACTGGCTACGAGGACATCAAAAGCTCCACATTTCAGCCTGTGGCAAGTTTTAAGTTTCTTAATAAAACTAAACCTGAGAGTGGCCCGTGCACTGAGCTTTCAAAAATCCCATCTGAACTGACTCCAAAATACACTAATTACGTGGATTATGTAGGACACAAAGGCATCTTCTCATTAAAGAGCCGCACTCCAAGATGAAATCCTCTCTCAAATTGGTGTACTCTAGTGAAAACGAGCCTGGCTGAGGACGCGTGTGTATGAGCCACAATTTTTCACGGGAATGTTGGAAGAGACTTAAATGAACCCCTTAATTTGCAGAGTAGAATTGTTAATGCTTCCCTCAGAAAGAGAAGATGCATTTCTGCCTCTAATGAGTGATATACATCTACAGCTAACAAGCCATACAACCTCTGAGCCAATGTTGACAACTTCACAAGGGAGATGCGCCAGTCGGAGATTACACTAGGAGAGCTGATAGTGATCGGGGTTACAAATCACTGATTTCCTGAGTATTTGTCAAGCGCCCGCTCAACGCTCCAGGCTGTGTCCAACATGCTGAAATTACAAGTGGCAAAATAAAATAAAAATACACAGCCATGTCTGCCCCCATCTGTTTTCACAGTTTTTTGTCCTTTACGAACAATTTCCCGTGCTGAACACCATCTCCCCAGCCTGGCTGTCCACACCACGACCCATCCCTTTTGCAGAACAACTCTGGAGCAGGAACGCAAGGGGCTTGCCTCACCGGGTGCTTGTTTTGTGGGGCATATGCCCCATTTTGGGGACAGCTACCCTGGCACAGAATGGAGAGCAGCTGGGATGTGGACTGCACAAGGTCCTGCACAAAGCTGCAAGGTTGCCTGCCTCCAAGCACTTTGCTTCTTTGCGCTGAACCCAAGAGAAGAGAAGTGGGAGAGGCAGCTGGGGAGTGCGAAAATGCTGGGGCAGCGTGAAATTGCTTGGGAAGTGTGAAAGGAGAGGGACAACACTCTTAAAGCAGCTAGCAGACAATTAACTACCATTCGCTGTTTTATTCCATCATCAGCTGTATTCAACGCTAACGTGTTCCAATCCATTTTTTCTTTCGGCTGAAGTCACGCTGTGCAAAGCATTTCAGCAAGGGGCACATGGACCTGCCTGTCCTGCTGGGCTCATTACGGGAGAGGAGAAACCACACAGCCAACAATGGAAAACCACTTTTGCACCTTCCCTTATATCTCCTGGATATTTCCTACATTTCCACATTCGGAGGGGAGAGAAAGCTGCTCCTTGGGAGCCAGCATCCTTTGGGGTCACTCCTCTCCCATCACAGCGGAGAATGAGGTGCCTGCAGGTAGAGCTGGTAAACACAGGTACCTACAGAAAGGCACAAACCCACCCACCTTGTTCGGTCAGTCGTACAATGTAGAATGTGACTGGCATTTTTTCCTCTCAAGACAGACAAGAAATGAATTCAGGAACCTGTGACTAAGCTGCACGGGCTGCCAGCCAATGCACTGTATCTACACACGACCAATTATGCATTCATCCATTGTTTGAAAGTTTTGAATTCACTGTTGGTGGTAAACTTTTTACTAGAACACACAGATGGTCCTGCCTGATCTTGTTAATGAAAAACTCTCACACAGCTACAAAAACAGACGTGATCATCTGTTTTTCAACATTCTGAAAAAAATCTACAGAGGTGTAAGGTGCTATACAAATGAGAATAATTAGCTTGTGCCATCTGTGGACATTAAAAAAAGGAGAGTATCTGTATTCCTGTGTTTTATAATGATAAGCATTATGTCTCCAGCAAAGTACGCACTTAATAACTTTTCAATTTATTGTGACCTTCTGCTCCAATTTACTTAAGGAACTATAATACTAGCTGTGCTGCACACCTTTTTCACCTTATAATTAGCAAGTAATAAAAAATGCTATTAAAAAGTAATAAGTCTGAAGCGCTCTGACATTTCACTGATTAATCCTGAAAATTTTAAAGCACATTGGAACATACTTGGCTAAAACATCAGTTTTATCCAGGTCTCAGCACCGGTAAGGAGCACTGGTGTGTGATCGAGTCTCCCAGCTCACCTACACGTACCGACTGCAGGAGTTGCACCCTGCAATGTTACATGGTTTGATGAGAACACTTCCCACGTCTTTCCAATCCCGGGTTAGTGGTGAGCTGTGTTCTGACCTTGCACAGGCAGTGCCGCGTGCCTGGGGTCTTGGAGCAGAACGGGCACAACACTGCAGCACTCCGGGAAGGGATGCCCTTAGCAGCTGATGAGGAACAGCTAACATCAACGAGTGCCTTCGAGGGAAACCAGTAAAAATTATCAGCATTCAGGACTAGATTTCACTTGATTTTATATAACAGCCCCTGGAGACATTGAAACACGCTGGGGTGCAGAATTCATATTCCTTAGCCTCCAAAAAATGGGGAGTGACTGGGAAGGCTGGTCTTGCAGACTGTACCGCCTTGGTTCTCATTAGCACTGCTGCCATGAAGAGAGAGATTATCACTGCAAAAGGGGTCAGGTCATTTGCACAACAGAATGAAGAGCATCTTCAGTAGCACTGGACAAGCTCATGCTGGCTGCTCCCAAGCTGGAAACTCTGGGTTAGGAGAAGGAAACCCAGTGGGGAGGGCTGAGAGCGGAGCCTGCATTACATGGACACTTTCTGAATACCGGTCCAGGAACACCTGGAGAAGCTGCTCCCCCAGTCCACTCCCATGTTCTCTCCCAGTGGGCACTGGTGGGAAACCTATCCCTCCATGTGCCATTCAGCTCCTCTCTCTGAAGCGTGTACTGAGACACTATCGCATTAACGGGTTTCATTCCATGTTAAGTGAAAACAAACAATGTGCAGTGGGCAAATCCCAATTCCACGCAATGCTGAGAGCTGGAATGCTGTTGCCCTAAAGCCAAACAGGGTACACACTGCTGCC
>NW_010114935.1:0-22051 GCF_000699245.1 Pterocles gutturalis | reverse complement strand
CTTCCGCTCATGAACTGCTCTTATACTGTTCACACTGAGAAAATGGCAAACAGCTTCAGCCTCCAAACCGCTATCGAAACACAGTACTGCTCTACTGTTCTCAACAGCATTTGCTACAGAGCTCCAAAATGGACCTTACGCCCTGAGCACTAGCTCAGTGAATGCTATATTTATTATTGCATGGTTAATCATTATTTTGTTGGATGCTGGTAGCAGACCCCAGGTGGACAACGCAAGATCCAGACCATAATCGCCATGCCCCAAAGAGCCTGCCACCTAGAGAAGATGAAACCATGGAACACGTCCCGTGCTCACCTTGTAACCCTAGCACGAACACCCGTAGCCGCAAATATACCCAGTCCTTACTCTTTTTGTCCGTTACATGATTTAACACCAGCAAAGGTCTCTCTCTGTTCACACCTGACTTGGAACCAACTTACAACAGCAACTCTTCCTCATCCATTTTCCAACTTTCTCAGGGACGCGGGTGAGGTTTGTCAGTCTGTGCTGTCAATCCAAGGTCTTGGTATTGTTTCACCTTGTAAACCTTGTTTCCTTTGACCAGTTTTCATTTCTATTCCTGAAATACTTCCTATTTGCCCTCCTCTGATGGCACTTATTTGCGAGATGAGAATGCATGGCCCTGTCTGCTGAAGGTTTGAGAGTACCTGCCTTTGTCATTACTGCTGCGCTCATTTCAGCTGCACCGTCTCCTAATTAATTTTAAAATGCTTTTTTCCAGACTCCCACTGGATGGAAAGTAACATAACTTTACTCTGAGATGACTCTGAAAAGCCTGCACGCATTGCTATCTCCTAAGTGCACTCTGAAGTCAAATCAATTCACAACGTCATGTTCATAAAATGGGAAATGATAAGAAAAGAATGAGTTCTGTTCTACAAATTACCCGCAATTCAGCGTGGTGCTCTAATGTCATTCCTGTTCTTCAAGGATGTCACTGAACACACCAGGCAAGCAAAACACCCATATGAAATTAAGACACTAAAAGTAAATGTTTGCTCCTATATTGTAAAGAACCTCATAAACGTCAGAGGTTTTTATTTCATGCACACCACAGCTCGTAGACACACCAGGAAACATTTGGTTCTAATGGGAAACTGATGTTCATTCCAGCGCCGTGCTGCCCATTAGCACCCGTCCGAGCGATGTTCTCCTGCCAGCCTGAGCAGCCAGTACAGACACACAGTTTAGTTTCTGGGTTGTGTTAAGTGCCAAAGCGAGAAGCAATTCAGGTACTACTCAAAAAAAGAGCGTGTAAAGCCTTGTGTGCCTTAACACAGGCAAGCATAGGAAATCCTCATTTTAATTAAATGATAGCTCAAAAGTTTTGCACCGTTCTACCCTTCTGTGCTGACAGCTCACCCCTGGAGAGCGCCTGCACTGGTTCAAGGTGAGGAGTTTGTACGAAGTTCTAAGGAAACACGCTCCGGGTGTCCTGCACTTTATTACTTTTTGTGATCCCTTTTCTGCCACGTTACCGGGTACAAGTGTGGCTGGTGTTGTCACTCCACCAGTCAGGAAAAGCCCTGCTCGCTGCACTACCACGCAGAGCTGCAAGCAGGGAGAGTCGAGGAGACACACGCTTGGGGTAAAGCGGGGGACTGCAAGCAGAAGAGAAAATGGTGCTGAGGCCGGTGATGCAGCTCATCCCTCCTTTGCTGCTGCACTCATTCCCAACATTTTGGGGTGTATGAGTATTTTGGGGTGTAGCAATTGCATTAAGATGAGCTTGGCTGAATGCCATTGCCCTGCATTATAATCCAGGCTGGATACTCCCATCGTAACAGGGGATCTGTATCTATCGTGTTTTTCCAGAACCTCCTGGTACCGAGTAACGCTGTAAAGCCCAGCGCAAACAGACAAGGTCACCCCGCTAAGAGAGACCCACATCTCAGCAGTTTCTGCTGAAACACGGGTAACAAATAACCAAGGGCATGGTCTCAGAGCCGCTCCGTTCCCACCCCAACACACGCAGACCGATGGCCAGCCCCCAGTGGCTCAAACCTCGCCGTAAACCTGGGAACTTCATTAGGGGATTCAAAGAAAGCTCCATCCTTAAAAATCTGGTTTCAGCTATGAGAAGGGAACATCTGAGCATCTGACCCCAGCCTCCTTTGGAAATGGAGGTTGAGCCCTTCCCACAATCCTGGGGAGGGGAGGAGGCAGGAAGCGTTCAGGCAGGAGCTCAGCC
The DNA here is from genome assembly GCF_000699245.1 of Pterocles gutturalis. Taxonomy (NCBI): domain Eukaryota; kingdom Metazoa; phylum Chordata; class Aves; order Pterocliformes; family Pteroclidae; genus Pterocles; species Pterocles gutturalis. The sequence goes on along the minus strand of NW_010114935.1, from coordinate 19,839 downwards.
TGCTCAAAGGCAGACTCCCCTTTGGAAGAGGAAAATACATGCTCAAGTGGTACATTTTTCAGTCTTGGAAATGCTAACAATATTTTTTTTTTTTAATTTGATTTTTGGCTTTAAGTGAGTCAAATCAAAATTAAGGGACTTCCTTGTGTGATGCTGAACATACACACGTTTCCATAAGGGATTTGTGTTTTGTAAATTATACCCTTTAGCCATATCACTAGTCATTAACCTAATTTAAATTTCAATAAGGAGATTCTCCACTTTTATCATTAAAATTAACTAGCTCCTCACTGGGAAGATACGATCAGGAGGGTGAGGTGAAAGGATATCACCAAGTAACTCTGATTAAATCCACTTTTTATTCAGCAGCTCCTTGTACTCCCCTGCAGTGATACAAAAGCAACTCCCAAGCGACTTCCCCTCGCTGACGGATAACGTGTCAAAGTATTCCTTTTGCAGTGTCTCAAAGGCCACCGGCTGCCTGCTGTTTCCACTAACTGCTGTCTGTCATGTACTGCTAAGATTTATAAAGACACTGCTGGGATCATCTCGCGAGTGCCTTTCTACAGCGTGTTCAAATGCAGAAGGTCATCCCGGGAATCACCTGTACGAGCAGCAAAGGTAATCCTCGGAAACAAACCTGCTCGCTCGCTGTGCCAGCCTGTTGGGTAGCTGTGGTGGGGAAGCGCTGTGATCATCAGAAGTTTGCTATCAGAGCATGCAGTGACCCCCTCGACTGCTCCCTGCCTCCCCGGGCGCGGGGGGATGCGCTGACGTCAGGCGAAGGAGAAGGGAAAAGCTTTATGTGCCAGGAGCCAACGGGACAGGGGTTTTGGAGAAACATCAGTACAGAGATGCTGCCAGATCTGAAACAGGAAAATCTGCATTTGCAGGGAGGCAGAGGTTGGACCACGGGGATGTGCTGCAATTTAGGAAGAAAGGAGCCGACAGGCGCTGCCGGGGTGCTGAGCAGCAACCGCGCTCCCCTAGTCCAAAGCAGGACCGTCGGGCACTGAAATCCCAGCCGGGCTGTTAACAGGGTTTCAAATACTCACTTGGGAGAATGCTGCAAGCCCTGATGTGAAATGAGCAGGAGAAGTGCAAGCATCCAGAATTAATGAGCTTTTTTTTTTTTTTTTAAAGTTACTGGGGAACTTTACTAGCCAAATTCTAGCAAAAGAGGCACCGTGAGTGTAACACATCAAAACAGAAGTCCAGCTCCTCTCCTGATCAGTGTCCTGCATTTCTAGACCAGCTGGGGAGAAGCCACAGGACTTTCAAGGCTGATTTGCCTCAGAGCATATTCCTCTGCATTTTTTTCCTTCCAGATGTAGCTTTAGAGCCAGGGGTCAGCAACAACGGCCAGAAAAAAAAAAAAAAAGTAAAAAAAAGTGAGTGTTTAAAGCAAACAGAAAGATAAGATTTTCTAGGGCTTCATCTAGAAAAAAAACAAACTTCCTCTCTACAAAAGGACATCCCAGAATTAACTGAAGTGCCTCAGATTTTATGAGTCCTGATGGTGCAGTAGAAAATTAACAGGATTGTATACTTCACAGAAAACAGGTAAGAAAGGACGAAAAGAAATGTTATTTTAATTGGATTTCTCTGTTCTCTTGTTATCTTCAGCACCTCAACAATGCCTGCAGTACTCAAAATCTTCCGGGACTTAAGAAAGCTCCATTTCTTTGATTCCATTCTCATTTGAAACTTATATGAGAAATATTATTGGTACGTAAGAAAAACCATATGTACAAGAGGATGCAAAGGACACACCACGGTAACCGTTGTAGGGTAAACCTGCTCCACACAACTCGCGACAGATGTAACCCAAGAATTCTAAATTCCAAACAAATGAATGTGAAGATTAATTGCAAATCCATCAAAGTACTTTGGGCAAAAATGATAAACTGTACATAAACATTCCGGGACTTTTGCAAATTCCTGCAGCCTATAATGAGATTTACCGAATGCTATCAAATGCGAGGCTCCAGTGCAAACATCGACAGTTTTTGTTGTTTTAAGATGCGTACACAGATACATGAAATGTGTCTAATTACCAACAGTTGTTTTGTTTCCCTGGTTAATTTCAACAGCACAAATCCACTCAGCGTGAGAGTTTCATCTACACTGGAATAATCGACTGCAAAATCTGAGTGTCTATAAAGTTAAAAAGTAAAACACAAAAATGGGAAAAAATCATAAGCACTTGATGAAGCCGTTTCTCCAGCAAACTCAGGGTAGGGATGGTGGTGTCTACACCTCTCACATCATTTATATCCACATCGATTAAATTCTCATCTTTACTTTTCTCATTACAGAGAAATATAAACAAAAGCCCTTAATCCTGCAATTTCATCCAGGTGAAGAGAACAGTTTGCATGAAGCCTGTATGGCTTCAGCTAGACTCTGAAGTCTGCAGAACCAAAATAGGTCATTTCTAGTCACAGGATCTTTGGGAGTGTCACCAATTTCCCCCAAATCTGCAACCTTCTTTTTTGAGAAGGAGTTTTAAAGAAGATTTTGGAAAGCAAATTCCCTTTCCCATATGCACCCACATTACACATACAGGCTGCCTGGGAGACAGCAGGGATGTTGCAGAGCAGCTCATACCCTGGGCTCAACTATGTCCGCGCTTTCCTATCAGCGAGGAATTCAACTCGTCAGCATTTTTTCCCTGCAAAGCAGATGCGGAATCTATATCCAGAGCTAAAACGATGCAAGCCTTTTTGTCTCTCATACACAGTCCATGTCTGCATCCATGTGTTGGAATAAATACATTGGTATTTTTAGTAAATGCACAATTACATATCATTTTAATATTAAAGTCACAGGACATTTAAATACACACACACCCCCAACAGACACTTTAGGAACAAAATTATAGATCATATTCTTCAGCCTTAACTGTTCTATGCAAAATATTTCCCAAACTTGAGGAAAGAATACACAAATCTGTTTGCTAGCTGAAGTAATTTTAGAATTAACCAGAACACTTTTTATTATTATCGGTACTTGCATGTTTAATTTTAGAAGTGTAAATCATATAATTAAAGCTTTGACATAAGAAGTGATTATGTTCAACTGCAGCTCTCCATGCTATGAGAGAATACGCAGGGATGATTTCAGATTTCTGTATTCAGAATATTCTACGCATTTTAGAAACACACTACAGAATACCGTATTAAACATCATTTTTCTGCACATGCACTGCAGTAAACCAATGGGCACCATCTCCATATAGCTGGTTGTGGCTTTCAGTGGGGCTTTCATCAGGTTAACAAATGAAAAATCAGGCAAACCAAACACCCCATCTAAGTAAGCTCTTTGGTGGCTGCTGTACACACTAAATGCACACGGGCAGATCGCTCGTTAGGTGCTGACATGAGATCCCATGCAGCCACCTGGGACATGCTACCCAGCTGTCCCCAACCCATGTGCAGACAGTGGTCAGTGCAGGAGCACACCAGCAGCAAAACCACCCGCGCAGGGTGGAAACCAGTCCAACAGCCGCGCTGGCTTCACCACGCTCTCACCTTATCCAGACTGCTCTGCCTGTGCCGTGGGGTAAGGAGGCAGAAATAGGGATCAGAGCTCAGCTAGCACATAACAACTTGTTACTCCATTGTATGCGCCTGGTTTCTGAGACTGCAAAATCAAGAGAGGCGCCTTAAAAATTTTACACTCCACGTGTTACTCAGTGACATTGTCTGGGACTGAAAAGACAATATACGGATTACAGTAAGTGAGTAGTGTCAAGGACAATATTTTTGCCCCCACTCTGTCTCTCTGACACAGAAATACAACCCAAGGACAGTATTTCTCTAAAATCCTAGTTCTAGCATCAGCAGGACTTTCTTGGTTCAGTTCCCAAATGTGCACCTGAGGTCGCCATACAGAGCCCACGCTGTGGGCAGGGCACTGGCACCAGACTGGGTTTGGACAGCTGGAGAGACTCAGAGTAGCACAAGAAAGAGGTCCTGGGACCATATAAAGTAGACTGAGAGGCCCTCCAGCCTCCAGAGCAACTCCGCACTGTGAAAAACGACAAGTTACTTTTGGCCATTATAGCCACAAAAACTTTTTCCATAGGAGATTTCTGTCTTCTAAAGGAGTCTGACTAAATCTCCTCTCTGTTGCCAGGTTTAACAATTTCTTCTGCTTTCTCTTGCTTGTCTTTTCCCCTTATTGAAAAGAATCAGCATTGCCGAGTTGAAATAAACTGATAACTACACAAGATAATTTTTTTATAAAACACTTATAATTTCATATTGCATTAATAGGCTTAACATAATCTCTTCGACTTTGTTGGAAATTAGACCCCAAGGGAATCAGAAGCCCAACTCACCTTGACTTTCTATTGTATTTTGAATCTAATTGGCTTAGCATCTTTTGAAAATTATAGCTCTAATTATTTGTTAGATTACTTCTTAAAGTTACAGCTGAGCAAGAAAAGTGAAAAAAAAAGCTGCTTATCCCACTTTCTAGCAGGGTACCAACCTTGCAAGCAGACCAGCTGAGCCTCTTTTACAGAAGCACTTCAGCCTCTCCACGTTCCAGGAGCATCCTGAAATCCAACAAGCCAAAGAGCAGAAGCAGTGAAGTCAGCCTGTACCCCATGAGCTCAGTCTGAACAACCGGCAAATTGGGGTACCCCTTAACGCCCGTAACATGGAGATGATTTTGTAAGTAATCTGTTTAATAAGCAAAATGAATTCTGTAATTAAGACTAGAAGCACTTCAGCCTCTCCACGTTCCAGGAGCATCCTGAAATCCAACAAGCCAAAGAGCAGAAGCAGTGAAGTCAGCCTGTACCCCATGAGCTCAGTCTGAACAACCGGCAAATTGGGGTACCCCTTAACGCCCGTAACATGGAGATGATTTTGTAAGTAATCTGTTTAATAAGCAAAATGAATTCTGTAATTAAGACTACAACAAACTCCCTCCCCCCCCCCCCACATATTTTTTCCCCCCCCCCCAGTATATTATTCACAGCCTATCTAGATCCATGACAAAGGATGCTTCCATAATTTGTAAAGTAATTTAAACCTGTGGTCCATATTATTATTCCATTTTGCTAGACTCTCAGTGTCCTTCTAAGAAATCTGCATGTTCACATTGTGCTTTGCACGGAACTGGAGCTGCCTGTCCGCAGAGCTGGTATCCGAATCACAGACATGTGCATGCAGAAACACCATGACTCCATCCCTCCAGAGGAAAACAAGCAGTACAACCCGATCAGCTGGCATCCATGCATGAATTAATGGTTTCCAATTTTTGAATGATATACATTAATGCCTACAGTACTATGACCACTATGGCCAAGAGTAATCACTTCTGGGCTTTTCTCAGCACTGCTTATCAACCTCTTTCACGGTCTTTTTGCTGTTTGTGTCGTTCCTTTGACATTGAAAAGATTAATTTTTTTAAAATAATTAAAACAGTTTGTGCCACTAACTTCTTGCTGCTGTATACTGGCAAATCCCCAAACTGCAGAAATCAATGAGCTGCACGATTCTCTTTGCTTATAGCGCTTTTACATCTTGCACAGCTTCCGCCACGGCTCAGCATCCAGCCTGCCTAAGGGTCATAATATTCAGATATTTGGAGGAACAGAGAGGAAGAAAGGGCAGTCTGTAATCGCTGCATGTATCTCAGAGATCTACAGTCCCCTCAAGTGCCACTGGGGATGGAAAAGAAAGTTTTCCAGCCAGGTCTCTCTTCCACTGTTGCCAAAATACATTCATGAAATCTGGACTGGATTTGTACTTGTATCTAGATTTAAAGGGGAATATCCCATGACCAGAGGAATGAAGATCATCAGGTGCTAGGACAATCACAGGACAATCAGGACAATCACAGATGCCTGAAGAAGTTTAACAGGTTCCCACCTACCCAACCATCTACAAACTTCACTACACACATGTGATTTCAGATTTGCCTGCAACCAAACACTTTCAGCCAAACACAAACCACTGGCATGCATTTATCACCATTAGCAGGACACCGGGACTGGGCATCAATTCAGGATAACCATTATTGTTTTTCTGCTCCTTCCCCTGACAGCAATGTCAAAAAGAGTCAAAATGAGACTGGATCCCAGAGTGACAGGTAAGGTACAGGCACATCATAAAAAGCTTTGTAAGAAACATTATGGGGTTGCCTCCAATTTTTTTCACAAATAATGGCAAAGCTGTACGTTAAAACTGTTTCTAAACAGATAGGACATAGGGTGAAAAACCAGAAGGGTTGTATTGTAGATGAGAACTGGACACAGGATGTTAGGTCACTTACACCTTCTTCCTCTGCATTCCTGATTTGTTAAACTAAACATTAGGATCAGGTTGCAAAAATTGATACTGGGATAAATCTTTTCCTACTTCATCCACCCAGTGAGAGCCAGCCTGGATGAGCAGGGACTGAAGGCTGGTGCCGCGTTAGTCCCCTTTGATGGTGGCTGCCAAGGTGGAATTACAGCTGGCTCCGGCGGGCGGGCTTCCAAGCTCGGCTGGAACTAACAGGCAACTTTGCAGGCAGTTGGATTCGCTCTTAAGTGCTAAGCAGAGAAATAATATGAATCAACTATACATAAATGAGGTCGTTTGTAACCAAAAAGGAGAAATAAAAAGAAGAATACACTCAAAGGTGTCTGCTCCTCTGGGTTATTATAGCAAATAGCCAGGGCACATATCCACAAATGCAGCTGGAGTCTCATTTCAGTCTCGTCTTCAATAGCAGCGCAATCACTGATCTCACTGGCATTATTCCCAACGTACGCTCCAGTAAACTGTACCATCTTCATCCCCTGCCTCCCTCCAGGAGCAGAGTTCACACAGGTTAAGGGCTACAGAAATCCCTACGGAGGCTGCATTTCATGGTCAGTCCTGTCCCTGCACCCGGGAGACGGATGCTCGCCTAAAGCACAGGCTGTGATCAATAAGTATCACGGCCCCAGGGCAAAGCTGCTTTTACAGAGGGGAGGAGAGGAAGAACATATTTGGCCCTAAAGCTGGCAATTTAAAGCAGTCTCTCTGTTGATAGATGGTCCATCTTTTTGTACAAGCAGTGCTACAAGACCAAGGTGAAAAGCATTAGTGGAATGCTTTAGAATGATCTGTGTTAGAAAGCACCTCTCTATATAAATTATCGCTGTTATTATTAGCCTCTGAAGTAGGTTTCATCCTGCAGAGATGCTACCTTAATAAATCTGAAGATGATTTTAAAATGTAAACAGTTTCTTGGAATATTCAGCATTCAAACTCTTCCTCTGATTGCTGGAAAGGTGTGAGTCCAGGAGAAAAGCAGAATAAATCTTAAAGCTGTAATGAAAAGCAAGTTAACTTTATACCTCTTCCCAGGCTTATTGCTATCTGTGGCACAACTATTAACCTGGGGGGCAAGAATTGTTTCCAGCACAATATGTATTACTGCATGAGGGCATCAGACTTTGAATGCTCTGTATGTGTTCTGAATCACGGCAACGGAGTGCGCTGCTCTGGGCTGATCACTATTCTCTTATTTGTTTGCCTGGCCCACGCGCTTCTCTGTGTGCAGCCGGAGTAACCTTTATGGAAGCAGGGAACACTCAGCCGCTTGCTTATCATATAAAATACTGAGAAGGTCAAACTGTGTCCTAGATGGCCACATTTCACATTAAAATTCAGATACATCACTGTTATCGTGTATTGTAACGAGAACATGCTACAGCACAGAACACTGTTTTTGTGATAAAGGTGTATCTATAATAATTTTCCAATATTCTGTGAAATATGAAATCTTCCAGCTGTATTTCAGAATATGACATTTTAAATAGCAATCCTACTTCCAGAGGTATCTGATTTCCACATTCACCTAAATGAAGCCTTTTACATTTGCATTTTCTATTGGGAATATTACCACTGGGTGCTTCTGTCACCAGCTTGGAGGTGAAAAGGGAATATTACATATTTAACTTGTTCTGGGTAACATTTTAGGGAGTTAAAATAAACACTTGAAAATGGTGCATCAGAGAATTTTCCTCAAATGGCATGCCAGAAACAAATGATATCTTTTGTACCACCCCCCTTACCACTGGGTAAGGGGAGCAGCACACAGGCAGAGCAGAAAGTCAGCCCTGCCCTACTGAACACAGAATCAAGAGAACAGACTGAAATGGGCAGGGAGAGATGCTTAAGGGAGGAGGCTTGAAAAAGGGGACATGTTTGATCAGTATGATTTTTTATTGTTTATTCACATAAAATAAAGAAGTGCTTTTTTAAATTCTGATATACCACTTTTTCATGTTCTCTATACTATCACCACATATCTACGTACTGGTTTCCATGTCTGTCTGGTTACTTTTCCTGTAAACTCACAATAGCTCAGATGTCCTGAGAGAATAAATTTCATTGATCCTAATATATACAGCTATGAATATAGTTTTTACCGATACTGGCATCAGAGAACATCTGTTTACTTTGAGTTAATCAAGATTAATATTTTATCTTCTGTCTGGCTAACACCCACCTATAGGAAGCATTTTGCTTCAGCTGTAAAGATGAAATCTTTAAGCAACATAAGCACATACCAAATTTTTGACAAGGTTGTATCAGGATAATGTATGATGTAGACTGACTGTTTTCCTTCACAGTCAATCCCATCTCAGCACCCTGAAATAACTCAGGAGTACATGATACACGCACACACAGCCATTTAGTGGGATGCTCACACAGCCAGACCAGCATGGCATGGTGGACACCTCCCGGTGATGTAAAGAAAAGTTGAGTCATACTTGGAACTTTCCTCCAACTCTTTATTTTAACAAGAACTATGGCACAAGGCAACTGAGGGCAGCCAGGGAACTCTTGTGGCCTCATTGACCCATTTTCTCTCAAGCAGTCCATGCTAGGCTCATGGAGAACGCTATTAATTCCTCTGAGTAGGTACCCATCATTAATACGGGCAATCTGGATGCACAATTTCAAAGCCTTAAGTTCCTGGTCTCAGAAAACACGTCTGTTTTGATCTTTCTATGCAGCCAACCAGTAAAAATGTTGCACATATTTTTCTGCACCTATCCAAAGAAATTTATCTTTCACACCCTACTTCGTGCCATATGTTGGAAGCTGAAAGAATGAAGGATTTCGCTGTCAGTCTCTGAAGGCAGCACAGGCCCTCTTCCAACTGCGCACGGCGTCAGATCTGAAAGTATGACATTTCACTTTAGCTTCTGTCAGCACTATCTGCAGTGTATCACTGGTACACTGCTGAAAATATTCTTGATAGGCAGCTCATATGCACTGGATAAAGTGCTCATTAATCTTGCCTTTAAAGCACTGAGAAGTTGGGTGGTGAAATCCAGCACGGAATGGATGTTCCCACTGTATTTCCCAGTCAACAAAGGGAGTCTTCAAAAAGCTGCCTGGGAAGTTATTTCAGATGCGTCTGTTTGCTTTAGGTACGCTGGGTTTCATTACAGAAAACCTCCTTCCTCCCAGTGGGTTCGGGGTTGGCAGCGGGGCGCAGCCGCTGCAGCGACGTGAGCGATGCTGCGAAGCAAAAGCTCCCGTCGGGTACCAGCTGGGGATGGGTTCTACCGCTCCCGCATCCCTCTGCAGCACATCCACGGCTGGTCACCAGCCTTGGGATACATCCCTGGCTCACAAAAAACAGAATTAATCCTCTCACCGACTCACTGGAGGTAAATTTTGAAAGAATGCTTTTGAACTGCCTCAAGAAATAAACGCATGGGGTGATTTTTACAATGTTCTTCCTCTCATGCTGGAATATTTTGGTAATTTAGCAGGAATAGTTCAGTCTGCAAGAACCTGGTTCTCTAACAAATATTTTAAAAATGTTTCCACAAAACAAGGACACTTCATGAAACATTTAATGAAAATATGGATTTTTGCTTGTTTTTAATCCCTTCCCTATTAATAAAAGATTGTTTTTTTAAAGATTCACTATTTATTTTTCTCCCTCTGCAACCTAATACAGCAAAAACAGACAGTAGGTTAGGCATTTGCCAACAGCAACAAAAAAACAATAAAATGAAACAGAATAATATTTTTAGCTCCCTCCCTGCACCTAAAACTTCCAGGGCAGAAAACATATGGTATGCAATTCATTTTGAGAAGGGACTATCAATCACTTCTGGTGATGATTCTCCAATTCATGATTATTGTTAAACTATTTTATGCTTATATCACCCACCATTCATACAGGAGAACCTGGCTTCATAGCAGAAGACACTAAATACTTCACTAACAGCTGAAATGCTGCATTTCATTATAACATCAAACCCATGTTTTGGATGGAGTCTTCCAGCAGAATTCTATTAGGAATAAAAAGCCAAAGAAGAAAACAAAATCTCAAAGAGACCAGCCACTCTCTTGCAAAATGGATACCCATTATAAAATAATTGAATGCCACTTATTTTGGCTTTATTAATCTTTGGAGTCTGCAAATACTCCTACACTAGGTAGATATGCTGGTTAAATCCTGACATACCCATTTACCGAGCACCACACCAGATGATTACACTAACCCGCAATGATCAGCTGCAGTAGAGCCTGCTGAAGCCTCAAAACCTCTAAATTTCAAACCAAGCTGGTAGCAAAGTAGCTGCACCAACTCCATGTCCACCTGAGGTCCTGCAGGACTGCTGCAGAAAGACATTATTTGATCCATTCACACGAAAGTATGAATGAATCAAAGAACTTGCCCAGAAATATTCCTCAGACTCCATTCACGCTTGTGAAATACAAGCACGGGCTCAGCATCCCATTGTCACTAATGCCCATGCCTTATTTTCGCATGGTAAGGCAAGTTTGGGTCTACAGTCTGACTGTCCATGTTTATCACCGTGTAAGAAAGTCCACACCATGATTTCAGACGCATGTAAAATCACAAAACATGTACCCTTTACTAGGGTGCCTCTCGGTAATAACATTCAGCCACAAACTCTTACAGCTTTGTGTTAACTACCCTCTGCCAATATCTTAACATATATATCCTTCACAACCCATCTGCTTTGGAAAAATCTGGCAGAGAAGATTTGGCAGCGCCTATGAGCCTACGGCACAGGGAGGATACAGGGAATAACCCGCGGGCAGCAGGTTCTCCAGGAGAAATGTCCTGTCCCCTGCAGCTGTGCTGTGGCTGTACCAGGAGAAAAACAACCTCCAAGCCTGTGCTGAAAACCACCCCGTCATCATTCCTATCTTCCCGTAGCAATTCCTGGGTCCCAAGACCATATGGTAAGAATAATCCGTAGGCTCCTAACGCTGTCGAAAGTGCATTAGTGAAAGGGGAAGCACGCGTGCCAGAAACACGCCTCTCCTGAGAATCCCACTGCAGGGAATTTGGAACCATGCCACAGAGACCCTGAATCTATTGCTCAGCGCTAGCCTGAGAAAGGAGGCACGCAAGGTCTGAAGACGACCACCCGCTCCGTGAAACTCCTCAAGATGGGGTTGTCAGCTGGCAGGGATCACGGAGAAGGAGACACGGCATTTCAGGAATACCAACCAGACAGGACCCCACCAGTTAGAAAGAACGCTTTAAGCAACAGAAAACATCTGTTAACCCAATGTGTAATTATCACCCAAATGACAATACTTTTATTTTCTGCTGTGCCCCAGGATGCACGAGGCTCAGACCAACCCGTGGGTGTGTACATGGGAAGCAAAGAGTGAGACCTCACAATAAATCTCCCTGGTGACTTACCAAGTCCACAGACTGTCTGGAATTGGAGTTTTGAACAAATAAGGCTCGACTTAGCCCTAGAGAAAGTAGTAAGAATCTTGTACAAAATGCCTTTCAAGTAAAATTTGTTGAAGCTTTAGACCTCCATATCAAGCCTTCAAACACTCCACCTCCCAGAGGCCAAGCATCCAAACAAGAACTGGACTGATGTACACATTTAATGACAGATGCTCACGTCCACTCGGTGTGTGCGTGCCAGAACGATTGTTCTGTGCATCAAACTGCCCTTCGCACAAAGAGGTTCCCCGAAATGACCGTAGCCTACAGAGGCACAGCTGCGCAGGGATTTCTACCTGCAAATTTGCACACATACTCTGTCAAAAAGCAGAGTTTAAATAAATGCACTCAGCAGATAGCGCTTTGCCCGTGGCGTCTAGGTTTGGTTCTATCCAAAGAGTAGACTATATAGAGAGGGGGGGTAACAAGACAGACCTTACCCCGAAAGGACAGAACAGCAGGAGATCACCGAGGAGCTCTTTAGAAAGGCACCTATGTGGTACGTGCACACCTGGTGGGTTTAACTTGCCTGAGACAATTTAATTGTACCACACAAAATAAACATCTCTCTCTGCCATGTCAAAGCGTCTAGTTTCAGTTATCAGCACCTAAGCCATTTGCGGTGAAGCAGAACTGAAGTGTTTATGTGAAAGCTGCTTATGTGGCCGGCCACTTGAGAGCTCTCACTATAAAGCACCATGAAACAGGCACACTATTACGGGAATTAGGGACATTTCTCAACAGAGGGCCAGCTGGCAATCACAGGGAGACCTGGCTTCATCTCCGATGTGGTTTTGTACATCTCGCCCTGCCCCACCGCACATCTGGATAAACCCAGAGGACGTTAAAGGTTCACCTCCAGATGTAAACTCTCTCTGTAAAGACTGTAAGAGACTCCTGGCAGCGCCTTCAAAAGGGAGAGCCCCATAGGCAGGGACGTCGGAGCGATCTTGGGATGCTGGGGAATGTTTCATGAAGCTGTACTCGATACTGTCTTATGGTTTTGATTGCCTATTTTACTTAGTAGATGTTTGGAAGTGTTAGAGTTTCCTCTGTGAAATTTAACTCTCAGCGAAGGCTCTCTTCTGACACATTACCAATTTCAATCAAAAAGTTAAAACCTGCTGGAAGTGCCATGTACAGCTTCCTATTAACCTTCCAGGGGCTAGCATCATGATCTGTTCTACAGCAGACTCAGTTACACTTATTTCCCTGAGGATGTATTCACACCACCACTATAAGTAAAGCTGGCTTGAAAAATTCTGAAAGAACCTGAAGTACAAATGTCCTGTGATAAAGTTGCCATGAAGCGTTTTGACTTCACTGAAACAAAACTTTACAGAATGAATATTTAAATTGTTTTCTGGTTGAAATTTTTCAGACACACAATTGCATTACTGATACCCTACCATCTTGTTTTTCGTTATGACTAATGACAAATCTAGCAGTGAATACAGTACAGACCCGCTATTTAAAAGGTTTGGCATTATTTTTCATTTCTGTTGTGTTCCATATGAATTTCTTTCCAGAATGTGGCGGATACACTAATGACGGTGGAAGCTGCTGTTTTAACAGCAGTACGGTATCCCAATAACACTTTTGTTTCCAAGTATTTTCATCTCATGACTACAATTTCAGGCAATTAAGCATTTCACCATCCCTGGGAAACAAGCAATTATTGTCCCTCCTATCTAACAGACTGAGGATTCTGCAAACACTAGTTGCTGACTAAAACACAAACTGGAAATGGGATGTTAGGAGTCACAGCATCAAACCCGGGAGCTGCACCTCCCAGCACCCTGCACCTTACCCTGGCCAGAGGAAGGCAAGAGGGAAGACAGTGGGAAAACTGAGCAACTTATCCTGACCCAGAACTGCAGATCAGCTCAGTCCCAAGTGAACTGATTTATCAAGTGTGCTGTTTATCAAGCGTAGTATTTTGAGGCTGTGACTGCTTCTCAGCCATTTAAATGCCGTATTTTCCATTGAAGATTCTCAGTAAATTCTTAGTGTCAGTGACATCTTGTGGCAATGAACTCTTCGCTACAGCATATGGCAAACACCGGCATCAGAGGAAGGGGCAGAAAGCTCAGGGACAGGCAGAAATCCCGACTGTTGGCCCCTCATGTACCTGTTTGTCCCAGTAAAAAGCTAATCCCCAAGCAGCCAGAGTTTATAACCCCTTTTGGGATATAACCCTTTATACAAAGGGCCATCCAAGTGAAAATTCGTACGGTTATACTAAATCCAGAAACTACACATGACTTTGCAAATTTCTTGTCCTTTGTACCGCTTTAATGCTTTGGCTTCTGGAGTCCATATGAATCATCCCAAGAGCTTTCCAGCTCAGTATGCAAATTTGGCATAAAATACATTTAAACAAATTGTTTGAGTTCATAAGGACTCAAATAATTTTGTTTTCTCTTTTTCTCATTCTTCCTTTTGTAGAATAAAAAGGGATTAGTGCATGTCCAGCTATCTAAACTGAACCCTTTTAGGGAAAAATGTTGACAAAGTGTATTTTTATAGCTCTGAAATCCATGCAGAAAATAAGTATTTCTAAGATAAATACCACAACTTCATAACTTCAAGAAGTATTTGATGAAACAAAATCAATTTTCCTTAGCTGCATTTCATTTCCTTCTGTTCTAATACTTTCCTTTTTAAGGCTTTCTTCTGTCACTTTGTGCTGCTGCTCTAGTGACTATAAAAAACCCACTGGAAAGTCCATGGCTTGATACAAAATCTGCTTAAGCAAGTGGGAATCTTCTTTACTCTCAGCAAATCGGAGGTCAAGCCCCTTGATAGCCTTAAACAGAAGGGTATTTCTGCATTATGGTTGTTTCTCAAACACTCGCAGTGTTATTAAGCTAACTTCTACACTTCTTTAAAAGTTGGGAAAAAGAAGGATCCTGGAAGGAGAGAAGCAAGGGACGCATGGCAAACTAGAACCGGGTAATTAGGTACATTCAAATTGCCAAAAGGTCACAATAAATGACACGTCTGAAATATGTAGGTGCCTTCATCCTACTGAATGAAGAGGCTTGTGTTGTGAAGTACAAAGGACAGACAGCAACCAGCCTTTTATGTCCTGACAAGAAAACTTGCAGGAAAGACAAAAATTATAACATGCAAACAGCAAGGCATTGGATAATTCCAAGCACCTCCCAGTCTCTTTCATCTGGACAACTGCCTGAATGGCCTGCTCAGTGTCTAGCAGAGACTTCAGGCGTTGTAAATCCCACTACTGTATGCTATGGAAAGTCACCTGAAGACGTTAATTTCTCACTGCAGTTGTGTCTCAAAGCAAACAAGGAATGTTCTGGAACAAACACTGGACAAAATCAAAATTTCTGTCAATTGCTATTTAAGGATTTGTTCAGACTCCTGCCTACCCTTCTGATAACTGTTTCCCATTTAGACAAGTAATTAAAAAGCAATTGTGCTGTTTTACATGTGTTACCATCAATTTACTTTTCCACTGCATATCTGAAAAAAATGCAAAAGGAAAGCACTTGAGTCTGGATTTAGACAGTCTGAATTCCACTTGAGTTCCTGCACCTAATGCTTCCAATTAGCGAGGTGTCTCTGCAGACCCAGCAACCAGGAATCAGGAGGCAAAAAGCCTGAAGCCATCTGAATCTGTGCCTCTGTGCAAGGACCTTGTTCCAAAAACACACCTTGTCTGTGAGGGCTTGCATCAGCAGAAGGGTTTCCTTTGCTTCCATCCACGGTTTCAGTCCAAGGTTGGTCCTTGACTGGATTTAAAGACAGGTTATTGATGACTGATGTCATAAACAACTTTAAAAAAATATATATATCTATCCATAACCTGACCCAGAACTTCCCCGGGGCATTCACGTAATGCTCAGTCCTTCAACCGACTCCAAGAAGGCTGAACAGTTGTAAAATATCGCTTTAGTAAGGACTCTTGCTGAAGAAAACCTTAAAAATGGAACTCACAAGAGGCTGAATGTGAAACACTAGTCACAGGAATCTGGAAATCCCACGCCTTCAGAACGCCCAAACTCTGGAGATGTTTGTCACCAAGAACTGGGTTCATTTCCATGCCAGATTATGCCTGTTTGGCTTGTGTTTGTACCTAAATAATAGGGCAGCAACTGTAAACCCCACATACCCCCACATCTGGGGGACAGTCCCCCGCATTTGTGCGAACTAGAGTTACTAAAACGAGATGGGCTGCTGTCATCTGTGGCCTCTGGAAATGCATTTTGGAACATCAACACAGACAACATAAGCAAAATGTTAGGATGTCTGGGAACAGCATGAACCAGAGCAACTCCAGGAATGTGCTAGAGGAAAAAACCTGTGCATCCTCGGGCTGCTGGGAGAGCACTAGGAATGCATTAATTCTTTCTTACTCATTTCGATCAAGAGGGATACAGGGAGGATGGCATTTCACTTACTCACAGACAATAGTCAAGATTTGACCAGTGGATCAACGTCAAAGACAAAGCACACATGTAATGGAGAGAAAAGCTGTGTCATCTCCTGAAGGTTGTTGAACCCCACCAAGCCATCTGCGAAGCCTTCCAGCACAACTCAGACCCCACACTCGGTGCAGGTGTGTTGGATTGGCTCTGTCACCTTCAAGAAGGCAAATTGCTGTAATTCCCTCTCAAGGCAAAACAATTTCAAACTCACTTTCTGAAAGTCAGGCACCTAAGCACAAGCTTATTTCCAACAGTAGCAAGCACTGAGCCTCTCAAAAAGATGAATGGAAGCTGTGATTGCTCACCACTGCTGACAATCAGGTGGCTTGTAGTTAAGTGTCTACATCTGCAAAAGAAAAAAGCTGGCTCAAAGGCTTCATTTTTACCGCAAGTGCAAGCTGGGGTATTTGAGTGCAGCCAACAGTCTGAACGCCTTCCTTGCAAAGTCTTGCAACCTTCAGCAAAAGTACTAAAAGCGTCGCATGGGTAATGCTCCTGTTCACAATTTGCAGTTGTACCTTCCTAAATATTTTAAAAGTTTGACATCAGATGTAGGCATAGGGACCCAAGAAATGTGTGCCTTCTGCACTGCGGGTTCCCCAGGGGATCCCAGCAGCAGAAACTCTGTACTTACGCTGAAGGGAATACTGCTGACTGCAGCCCATTTGCTGTGAAGGACGGACAAGAAACTAAAAATTTCTTTAAATAAATTCTTTCAAGTTGGGTCCATTAGGCTGGAGCTCACTCAGGCTGTATATTCTTGCTGTATGTGGGGTGGGGCTGTGACCTGTCAGATATGCTTAATAAACCTTTCCCCCATTTAGTCCATTTATTTTAAGAGTCAGCTGCTCGGTAAAATACAGAGAAGGATCACTTCTCACCAGGAAAATAGCATCAGCATTCCTTGCTCCGAGATCCTGTCCTTCATGCATAGAAAAGAGTGCCCATAAATCTGCAATGGTGGATCTGAAAAGCTGAAATGGGATTTATTTGGATGCCTTCCACACACTGCAGCTATATTTCATATCCACTTACAGCGCTCACTAAATTTTGATGTGGCTGTTCGTTAAGACACGCACTTTTCAGCAGGGGGGATAACTAACCGCACACCTTCTACTCACTCAAGAAACATCAGACTGACTGCACCACAAGCAAGATCTGAAATCTATTGCTGCTGCACCATAATTCTTCTTGAAAAGGTGTTTACAGTTCTAGGCATCGTGACAATTCAGATATGTTGGAAAACACAACCTAGAGCCCTTCTTTGCATTCTCGCCAGGATCTCAGTTTCCATATTATCTCCTTGTTCACTGACACATTTTCTGCTTCTACACAATTAAAATGAGGAAGCACTGTTCTGTGAATACGGAATGTCCTGACACCTAAATCAAGTAAAAGAAGAGGGAAAGAAAAATTTCTTTATTAAAGACACTTTTTTTGGGGGGGGAGAATAATTTCATCACCTACAACACAATACAGTGGTTCAAAGCCAAGGAAAGCAAGAAAGAAGAAAGTGAATATTTAGCAAGGTGTCAGCCACTACACCTAGGAGAGAAGGAATTAAATTAATGAAGAGAAATTAAGTCTGAATAGTAAGATGGCAGAGGAATTGGTCATAGGCTTCTTTCTCTTAAAGCAGCACAACACTTCAATGTGTGTTTTTTCCTTATGGAAAGATTTACAGTCTCTGAATGCGGGTACTAGGTGTTTGACTTCCTGTGGCTTTCAAACAGAATTAAATGCCCTAACTGTCCTTTACGCCTTCGGAAGTTTTCTCCTCAGACCCTAACTAATCCTTATTCATGTCACCTGGTCCATTTCCAGGCTGAAAATTAAGCACTCAAGTGCTTTGCATAAGATGATGGGATGATGCTGCAGAAGCCAGGCTGGAGTCCCACCATGTGGAACATTTCAAAGGACCAGCATCCTGATAAACGCCCAAGAGTGGCCAACCCACCTTGCTCTGCAGGGTACGCTGGAAAGAGCAACCCAGCACCTCTCCTCCACTTCTGTTTCTCCTAACCAGAAATCCAGTTATGTAATGACAAAGCCGTCGTTTCAGAACAGAGTCGCAGCTTCTGTGCAGATGAAGTTTTTCCTGAAGGGAGTCTTTTTATGCTCCAAGTACAATAGATACTGATGTAACCATGAACCACCATTTTAATTTTTCTTTTTGCCTCATCAAGCACTTACTGAGCAGAAGGTACTACCTGTGATAAATGCTACCTGTCAAGACTTTACTTTGATCATGCTTCAAGAAGGAAGGATTTCCAAATCATTTGCTCAGAAATTTTTAATTCTTAAGTGGGTTGTTTGTTTGCCTCAAAGGAAGCACTAACCTATTTTACATTGTCAAAAATCTATTTTTAAACAAAGTTTTCCTTTGTACTTTAAACATTCCCTAAAAATACATCTTAGGCTCATTTTGTAAAATTAAAATGAAGTAGATGTTTAAACTAGTGTCTGATTCAGCAGCTCTGTCACTGTGCTTACCCACTGCCTATGGAAGGATCAAATCTGGCCAATGGCTCTATTCCCCTGAATTAGGGTGCTGAGTTAATACCATCATTTGTCATGGCACCAAAGTCCCTCTAACGGTGTCAAACCACAAACACAAGAGATTCCTAGTTTTGCTTAAAATTCTTTCAAAAGTCACAAGCAGAGCACAAGTATTGCAGCCCTCTCCCTAGCCCTCCCTATGGTTTATATTCAGTGTCAAAAATAAAAGTAGGAGGCTTGGTGTGGGAGGTGGTTTAAAAGGTCACCTCTAGAGCTTATAGAAAGGATCTGCCTTGCTTCACTAAGCCCCAGACACTGTACTTCAATTTTCCCAGTTAAATTTGACTTTGCAGGAGCGGGCGGGAGGGGTGCAATTTATAGAGTGTGGTCAGCAGAACCCACAGGGCAATGCATCAGAGCCCGGGCACTGCAACTCCCTGGGCTGGGCTCTGCCTAAGATAACTTTGCGGGAGAAAAAAACAAAGCAGCCTGTTTCTCTTGTAAAATGAGAGATTTGGAAATACATTGATATTCTGAGCTGTCACGCTGTAAGTGACTGGTAGCCTTTTTAGGCAGGAAGACAAAATAGCTAGGATGCTATTATAAAATAAATATCACCCGTTAACAGAGGGATCCTACCACTAATATTACCTGTTTTAATCACCAGTAACAGGAGCAGCAGGAGAATGATTCTCCTGGTAACAGAGACTTTGCTGTCTGCATTTGGAGGATGCTCTTTTCCACTCCTCCATGTCATGTCTGAGGGAATTATTCACAGGAAACACAGGAGCTAGACCCCTTTGCTTTGCACTCGCTGTTCTTATACTCAAGAATTTCATTAAAATCCTTTCGCATTAAAAAAAGGAAAATCTTGGAGGAATGGAAAAAATAAAGCTTTTTCCCCCATTTTATTTACAGCCACGGCTAAGCCTGCTTAAGCTACTTTTGACTGGCTGTCTCATACCCCAACAAAGCAGATGTGAAGAAGGCAGATATCTAACAGCAGAGCACGCACAGCAGGGCTGCCAACTGTCAATAAATTTATGAACAGTTTGTAGATCTACAGGAGTTTTGTGAAAATTCTTATTCTTTCAGTAAAAATTGGCAAGCTCTCCTACATCTTGGCAAAAAAAAATAAAAATATATA
>NW_010114934.1:66452-86357 GCF_000699245.1 Pterocles gutturalis | reverse complement strand
TCCTTTTTTCCGTGTTGGTTTTTTTTTTTGTTTTCCCGCACCCCTGCCGTCCTTTCCGTGTAGCAAAGCATCAGCAGAGCCGGGGCGCTGCAACGCTTTGGGGCCTACCCACAGGGATCGATGGCAACTTCTCCAACTTTCCTCTTCTCGTGTTTGTGCAGGATCAGAAAAGATGAGTCCGTGGGCAAATGTCAGAGGGAAGGTGGTCATTTTTTTCCTCTCTCTTTGCAAAGCTGTCCCCTCAGCCTGGGGTGCTCGCCCAGAGCCGGGGGAGGCTGCTGAGGTCTCTGCTCTGGCGAGGAGATGCTGAAGCGCGGATCATATTGTCTCTCTGTGCTTCTGGAGTCGTGTCTGGTTCTCAGTTGTCACTTTAGAGGGTTGAACGCCCCTGTTTTCCTCTGTAGCGGGAATAGTATGCTTAAAGATTCAATTAGTGTTTTGCAAATCAAGCAGTGAAGTTATTTAGTTTAATTATGTTGCATTTAATTAGCAGAGAAAAATCAATGCTGGTTTGTATTTTGTATTGTAAGGAAGAGCTAGGCAGCTTCCTACTGGGGACCGCAGGGTAGCAGCCTGAGTCGGGATGTGCGAAGTACAGCGTTCCGGCTTTCCAGGACAGCAGCCACCGATTTAGGAAAGATTCCTGTTTCAAAGGAGTGAAGTTGGTAGCAGTGCTTTCTGGTTTTGATCATTCTTTGTTCCGGCTTTGGCACTGCACCGTATATGAATGTGTTCTCCTGTGATATGGGTTCTGGAGCAGCCTCCGGGGATACGCAGACCGGCTGCCCAGCGGCCGGCTTTTCAGTGTAGGATGTAGGCATGTTTCCAGCTCTTAGCGCTAAGTTACTGTCTAGCAAGTGTGCATCACATCATGGGACAAATGTTATTCCAGAAATATCACAGGTTAATCTGATGCACGATTCCTTACATAGTACTGCAGCATAACGCTTTGCTTCGCGTCTCTGGCTGTGTCTTTTCAATGCTTACTGGTACATTGCTGCAACTGTTTGTCCGGGAAGCAGGTAACTGAGTAGGGAAGGTGTTAGAAGCGTGTATAGACCTGGGGCCAGCTCTAAAATAATTGCCACTTGTTTATGCTAGAGGTGAATTTGGCTTGAGATTTTAGTAACTGCTGATAGCGCTGTAGACAGTAATTACAGATGTATAAATAAGTGATCACGTTTTGTTTATTCGCGTGCAGTAAATAACCCTGTGAGAATAGTAAATATAACTCCCCACCAGAGAAAGAAGCGTGAAGAGTTCAAACGCGGGAAGATGACTCTGTAGACACACACAAACGCAGTGCGGTTCCATAAACAATAGAACAGAAAGGCCAAAAATACCATACAAAAATCATACGCTGCGCAACCTAGAGACCCGACCTTGCAACACACTGAACTCCCACTGAAGAACTCAAGACATCATGCAGGATCCGTCCCCAGGTCAGTGCTGTAAATGTACGGGTTTGAAGATGCAATGAGTGAAGCCTTGATGCGGAGGCATTCTTTCTAGTGGGTGTATATCGTAGTGGTGATTTGCTGAACAAGACAAGCTGTAAATCTGGGAAACTGTCCGCTTTCAACTGCTTGTACTTTCATTTCTTTGAGAAGGGTATTTAAAAAAATATAGATGGGAGGAGAAGAGACAGGGAAGGGGCGGGAAGGAGGGCTGGAAGCCAGCTGTTCAGTGCAGTACAGTCTTGATCACTGTTTCTGAGTGTTTGAACTTCTGATTGACACAAACGGTTTGGTTAATAGCGGCACCAAATAAACACAGTCTGTAATACCACAGTAATGCTGGGATAATATTTGTCAAAATGTATACAGTACCAGAACAAAGGATATGGAGTCATGAAACAAATGCTATGAGGTCTAAAGTCTGTGTATTTGTGTACATTTGGATTTGTTTTTTTCTTATGGGAACGGAAATACATGCAAAACCCATTATGTTGTAAATAAAGTAGGCTGTTGCCTGATAACAAGCCATCTTGACAAACTTTGAAATTGGCTTGGGCATTGGTTTGACTCTCATGTTCATCTAGTCAGGCTGCTGGGGAAAAAAAGTGTTACCTTATAGGGTCGGATCCCTCGAGATCTTACATACATCTGCTCCCTGGGTCCTTAAATGAAACACCTTGTCGGCACTTAATAAAAAACAATAATAAATGATTGGAGATAACAGCTAGCATCCTGTCCTCCAAGAGGAGCGGACAAGGCTCCCTCTGGAGCCTCTCTGTACTGCTGTTTAATCAACAGAAGGGTCACTGTAGAGCAATTCAGAGCACTCCTTTGGAGTGAAGAGGGGCCATCTGGTAGTATAGAATAAGACCGTATATTTTGTTTTCCCCAGTATTAGATTGCCTTTTTCATTAGGCTCCAGCCAGGAGACTTCCAAATACTGTTTGGAAGCAGAACCCTCATGGACTTGAAGAGAAGGAATGGTATCCAGTGTTGGTTTTTTGTTACTGTGAAACTGTGAGGTTTTGTCTTCGCTTTCAGGAGATATTTGCTCTCACACTAGTTCGTCTTATAGTTTTGATCTAAAATCCAAGATAAGGATGCTAAGAAAGAGTGGAGGTCGTCAGAGATTCTGCTTGGGTTTCCTGTTACCATGGCAATACGTGAATCCCTGTATTTATTTACCTAATGGATTGTGTGCTCCAGGGAGTTGAACTATTCTGCATCAATTCAGAGAGAATAAAGGAGCAATTAGACACCATCAGGTCTAAAACAAAAACTCTTCCATGAAGCAGGTCCAGTCAAGAATGACGTTTATTAAAACCAAAGAACGTATGGGTGCCATACTTTGAGCGTTTATTCTAATTGATGTTTTCAATCTCAATCTCCATTTCTTGCAGGGTTTTCACATCCTCTGTAAGCTTGCTTTTTCACTAGCTGTCTGCTGAAGGTTGAGATAGCTGTTTCAAACAAGCCTTAGCTGCCTGGAGTGCAGTCAGTTATCTCTATTCTGCTCAGGTCTCAACTGGATGTGTTTATTCCCAGCAGGCTGAAAATGCTGTTGTCTTCACCTTGTACTCATAAGCATTTCCCTGATAAACAAATTCATCTCTGAAGTCTCCTCCTTTAGTGGTATAAACATCTATCAGTAATCCCAGAACTCTGTTCTTAAGTAAAATGGCAAAATCAGGAGGCCAGATTATTTCCATCTTTGTAGGAACATCGTGTTTGTTCAGAGTCCTCCATGCCAATTGACGTGATTCTGAATTGTGCATCTGCAAATGTTTTTATATTAACATGAAGTTTCCCGGGGATCTTATTTTTGGGGAGGATATATTTTGAACTGTCAACATCTCTTGGATCATTTTATGGAAAATATCGTGCATATTTTTTAATCCTGTACAGTTTTCTACAGTTTCTCTAGGTTATGCTTTAGGTGAGTTACTAGGCAGAACTCTTTCTTGGTTCAGCTGTGCATTCACCGCTGCACTGCGTTCCTCAGTCTAAGTCAGGGCTTTCAGGAGTTTTACAGCTGACCAGTGCTAAGTGCTGCTCTACTGGTGGTTTTTGAATGAAGTAAAAATTCACTGTGAAATGTCTTGTCCTGGAGTCTGAAAATTAAACTCTTCTAAAGACTCACTTCACAACCCTAAAGGCAATTTGGTTCCAATTCTTCCTTACTTGGGCTTCTAGCACCATTCCTGCTGTATGCTGCTTGGATAGCGACATTGCATGTGTGTTTTATTGTGATTTGTTTAAAAAGCATCAACAATTCAGTCTAGTTTTGAGTAGAGGCAAAATACAGGTACAAGATGATCACTATTTGGTATTTCCTTCAAAACTGCACAAAGAGCAGAATTCTGCATTTTTTAGAAGTCGGCGTAGGCTTGACAGGTGTTCTGTTGCATAGCTTGAAGCCTGGAGTGTTCAGAAATGTAGCCCGTGGGATAAACCGCTGCAGGATTGAGATGGTCACAGCAGTTGTGAGAAGGAAGTGGACAAGGAGTGGAGAAAAAAGACAGCTGAAGTCTACTGGAATGTGAAGCAGCTGGGTTGTGCCTTAGTCAGTGAAAAAGCAGGAACTGTAAACAATTGCTAAAATTATTTTCAGTGCAAGCAATCGTTTTCCTTGAACCGCAATGACTAAATATATCTGTTGGTGTGATCTTTATGTGGTGGTAACTCTTACTGCCTCTTGCTAACCTCCTGGCAAGCAGAGAGATGAGTGGAAGTTTGCTGTCAGTCAAGATTGTGACTACAAATGTCCCTCATGAAGGTCCATTTCTTCACTTGCAGAGAACATTTCCTATTTGTGAGGGACCTGTAGTCTGTCAGTGTGGCTTTACTTGTTGCAGTGTATTGCATGAGTGGAGGAAACTTTTCCTAGGAAAGGGAGTCTCTCTCTGACTGCTTTTTAAGGTTTCCTCGGGGTTTTGTTCATCTTTTTGGAAATTTTGCATTTCAGTTGATGCCTCAGCTGATGTAACTCTTTCTGCAAGTGCATCTGTGCTATATTAGAAGGACTTTGATACAAAGATGTGGGTCTTTTTAAAAATATATATGTTAACCCTTATTTATTCCAAAGCTGAAAGCCTGTGGGTAGAAGTGGCAAAGTGAGCTCTGCTGGTGACTTACAAATCATTTGAAAGGAGAGCTTGCAGCTTCTTACCTGCAAGTGGAGGAATAGGACACATTAACTTTATTTTAAAGAAACTGGAGAGATGTTATACCTTTTCCTGGCAGAGGCATTTGATGGCTAATCAGATTTAATTCAAGCACTCAACTGTGTGTTACAGGATATGTCTAGATAGTTCTCATCTGGACTTCTGAGAGGTGACAGCTGGAATGATTTGTCACCATAATGTCAAATTGGGAAGGTCCTTGTACCCTATCAAAGGTAAGATGATAGAGAGCATCTCCTGTCTTTGTGCCAGAAAAAACTCCAGGAACTATGTAGTGTATTAAAAACAACAAATTACATGCCAGAGCCACAGGTAAGGTGATTTAATAGCAGCCTTCCTTTCTCCTGCTCCTCACCACACCCATCATTCTGCATAGTTTGGATACATGCAGAGGATATAACTTGTCCCGTTTTCCAACATTTTTCTGCTGAAACTAGAGATCTGGAGCTTTGGGGTGTTTTGCTGGTTTGCCAAGCTGGTGACCTCTGTACTGTTGCTTAGCACTGAAATGAATCCTTCCAGTCTCTATTCTTCATGTGAAGACTTTACACTATATAGAGAAAAACCTGTGCATGGAGAGGGATCCTTCAGCTTCTCAGATTAGTGACAGAATAGGCTTTTGTCTCTGAAAACAGTTAAAAAATTACTGTGCTGTAAGTGCCTGAACATTTGGGAAATTCTGCTCTGCTGTTGCATCTGTCCTGTTTTCTTTATTGATGTTTGCAAACTGTAGGATTCAGTCATTGTCATGGAAGCAGTGTGGAAGGAGTATAAAAATCACGTAGCCATTGCAAGAATGTTAGCTTTGTTATTTGTCGGCTTTGTCTGTTTGTCAGCTAAATAACCAAAGCTTGTCTTTCATGGTGTGCAGTTGAGAAATATTGGAGAACATAGTGGGATGAGGGGATGGTAATAGAGAACAATGTGTCATTCTCAGTGCTTTAGTAGAGATTGGAGGAAAAGGGAGAGCTAGTTGGAGGAAAACTAGATTTATTCACCTTTGCAAGTTTGAATTTGCAGCCCCAGAACTCCAAGGTGTATGAAAAGGTGGCCAGGAAGGAAAAAAGGACATCCCAAGTGGAGATGTTGATGGAATGGTTGAAAAGACCAGAAAAGGAACGAGAAGATGCACAAGCCCTGGATGTTAGAAGAGGAGGGAATGGTGAGCTAAGTTGCGTGCAAGTAGAGCAGATAGGAAAAGACAGACGGATGACAAAAAGGGAAAGCGGGCATGGAGAGGCTCCCGGCAGCTTTCACAGGAGTCTGTTCCAAGGCAAAGAGACAGAAGATGAGTTTCAGCAATCCGGAAAAGCTGCAGGAATCCTGCAGGTTGGGACGTGCTGCCAAAGGAATGTTCTGCAGTTCTGCTGTTCGCATTACTGCAGCCTGACAGATTTACAGCTATATTACCTGACCCGTAGCATCCACTCTTAAAAATACATTTCCGATCTCTTCTTGTGGTACGTAACATTGATGCTGATAGAGGAAACAACTTCGTCTACGTGAGAGAGAAATTATGTCCCCACATATTATGTGAAGCAGCCTGAGAAAGCTGATGGATCAGATTATTGGTCTAGTTTTGTTTGCGTTGCATATTTCAGTTAAAACTCTTCAGCTTTGAAACAGTCCGTTCATATTAAATCTCTTTGCTGTTTTAGTTCCTACCATAGCTCATCTTCTCTGGAGTTTGTCAGACAATGTTTTCGTGTTGAGAGGAAGGAAGAAGTGAGTAGAAACAAGTACAAGAAGGAGATGGTGTGTATTAGAGCATTCACTTAATTGTGCTGTAGGAGATGCAGTATCAACAGTATTTGGGAAAATCGGTTCGCCTACACTTGCTTTCAATTTTATCATATTTAGGAAAGTAATCTAAAAGATTTGAGAATTGATGAGCTGTATGGAAATTCAAAGCCTTGGCTAGCATTTTGGTTTCATGTTTCTTTCATTTTTTTTGTTCCGCTTTCATACCACTGAGAAGGTTGATTGGGCGTGGAGTAGAAGTTACCCATAGCTGGTGAAGTTGGAGTAAGGACATGCTGCCACTTGGTTGGTTGATTAAACCTTGATAGAATTTTACCCAGAGACTGAGTATGTAGTCCTGTATCTGTTAGAGTGTAGTTTGCAGGTAGTCTGTAATAATCACAGTGGGAGAAAAGGGAGTGTGTTCACGGTGTACGGCATGCATTGTTTTATCCCCTACCTTTTGATGCTTTTATTGTGCTCCTCAGACTACCAATCTGTCCTGCCCGTACTGGCCAAGAGGTGGTAAACTACCCGCAGGAATGAATTCTATATTTAGAAAGTTTCCTTTACGAACCAAGCATCATGTAATAAAGGGCACCCAGGGAAATCAATATTTTAGTTCGGTTGTGTAGTACATTCCAGCCAGTTCTAGACAGCAGGGCTCAGTGAATCCCTCCAGCGGTGGGCTTCAGCTAGCAGGACAATGCTGTTTAAAACACAGTTTTCCTTGGGTGATATCCTTTCTTTCTGTGCTCTAACTATATTAACTTTGAGTATGGGGAGATAAAGTGCAGATGGCTCCCTTCTATTTTTCACTTGACAATGCAACCTTGCATTTCATGGTTGGGGGTGATGTGTGCTGCAACTTGCCTATACAAATGAGTTAAATATCCCTCTCTGGGTATATTTTTTCTGTCTTAATTTTTTAAAGTGTACTTTTTTCTGCTTTTCTAATTAGAAGGAGCTTTAAACTTCTTTAAACAAGACTAATAAGGAGATCTACCAGGAGGTTTAGTTAGAGCTCATCTATGAATTTACAGGGACTTAGAGAAAATGTAGAGCACTGGTTTGTGCAGGAGGTGGTTTGTCAGTATAAATATCCTTGCAAAGGACACATGAAGTCATATGCTGACTCTGATGCCAGATTTTTGATGGAGCATGGTACGGGTGGTGCAGGGGTTGAGTTTATGCTTTTACTGCTTCAGATTGATTCTGCAGGGCTACTATGTAGGGGAAATTTGACATACCCTAAAACATTATGCATCTGAGAGTCATATGACTTTAAAAAAAAAAAACAACTTGTCTCTTTATGAGCAATACCTAGGAGAACATAACTGACAGAAACTGAGATGGGGAGTTTCTCTGTTTTCAGCTTAGTTTTTCTGTTTGCTCTATGAATGGCTGTTTGCTCTTTGTCGCTGGAAACAGTGGCACTTCTGTCTCCCTCTCTGTCAGTCTGGTCTGTTATCGTTTACAGGAGAGACACTTTAGAAAGTTGTCGAACCACCCTGGCAAAACGTTCTAGTGAATATAAGAAGTGGTATTCAAAGTACATTGTTTACAATGAGCTGGCTCTCTCAAATATGGCCAATTTTGTGATACTCATACATACAGTATCCCTTTAAAGAAGAACCAGTGAGTCTTGATGCATGACTTGGCGCATCTGCTCAGAGGTAAGCTTGCTTCTTATGTCTGTACCTCTCCTGCTTACTCTGTAGCATCTTTCCAGAAGGAAGTAGTGATGGTTTGTCCATCCTCTGTTAGAACTCTCGGGCCTCTTGGCCAATTTCAGTCAAACTTTGCAGAGGAATCTATTTTAGAAATTTATTTAAATTTCTGCACATTTTCTGTAGAAGACAGTAGAACAAAGAGACCACAAATAGTGCTTTCATTATGGCAAAAGGGAAGATGTAGCTGTTCCGTACTCCGTTTGGCCATGTGCTGCCAACTGGTACACGTGTCATTTCAAAACCACTAACACACGTGGTACGTCTTGTTCAGAAGGGTGCCAAGGGAGATGCAAGGAAGCTAGGTTTCTTGTGTTGGAAGAAGAATAGATAGAATTTCACTAGTTTTGCTGCTCATAGTGTGCTTTTTGATGATTTAACTAAGGTTATGATCTTACGCTCATTCGGTTGGATAAGCATTTTGTCAGTCTAAACTTGTCTCATTAGTTTATCTTGCACTGTAAAATTCAAAGGCATGAGATAAATCTGACTGTATTTTAAAAAAATATGAGAAAATTGTGCAGTGAGCTACTCTAGTTTAACCTCAGCTGGATTAGTTGATGCAACCTTCATGTATAGGCAAGGTCTAAGAATGAGCAGATATAAATTCTTTATTGCCTAGAAACCTCTCCTCATATCTCCACTAAACTTCTAGCACCAGCACACTTGTATTAATTAAAAACTGGTTGTATCATTTAAGCTTTTGCCTCTAAATTTATGAAGGTAAGATAAATGCATAAAACAGAGATCGATGGTGATTTGAGAATATCCTTGCTCAGAATTAGTCAGTTTTGTGAAGCTGGGTCAAAATTGCACCTGTACTGAAATAGATACAATTTTGTGTATACAAAGTCTAAAATATTTTTAATGTATGTGTGGTTTTTGTTCTAGTACTTTCTAGTCCCTCGTGGATTCCAGCAGTTGTCAAAAGGATTTAGCAGTGGTTATATGGCTTTGGAAATGCCCATCTTTCACCAGAGACTCTAGGAAAAGCCTGTGGTGACCATTCCTAGTGTAGACCCTAACGCCATGCATTTACCCAGCTGACTTTGGGGGAGATTAATCCCAGCCCCAGGCGGATTTCTGTCCTTTTGGGAAGCTATTCAAAGAGATTTTAGCTATTGCTTGATGCTGTAGTTATGTGAAGCTGAATGTATTAATGTATTGATTTAGCAAACGGCTTGCGGCGTCCTTGGTTGAGGCAGAGCTGGGGAAGGCATTTCTTCACTGCCACCCTCGCTTTGGCACACCAGCCTCTCGCAGCTCTAAAGCAAACGTGCTGTTTGGCCATGGTGTTCACCCCTCAGTGCAATGACACTCTGAGGAGAAAACCAGGGTTAGAAGACCCCTTGCCTTCCAAAAAAAACCATCTCACATGCACGTCACTGCTGAGAGAACTAACGAAAGAACCTTATGTAGCACCAACGTGTTACCCCTGCTGCTGGTGGCGGGTCTGCGAGCTGGCAACATTTTTATCTAGTTTGCTGTTAGTTCCCAAGATGGAACAGACACTAGACCTTTTATAGTTGTATTTCATTCCTTTCCTTTGTGCCACTCAGCCCAGGGAAATGTGAGGTATCGCATTCCGACAGATGATGATTTGGCATCAGGCTGAAAGGTAAAAACACTGATTAAAAAAATGTTTTCATTTGCTGCTAGAACAAAGACTACTTGAATTGAACTGGCTGGCCTGGAATGGGGAATGCCAAGGAAAAGGGAATGCCAAGGAAAAGCAAAATCTTTTGGAAAAGGATATCTCAGAGGAGCCAGTCAAGGGCAGTGAACGGTGGGTTGCTGCTAAAAGCCAAAGTATCCTGGTAAAAATGTCAGGGCAGATGAACCCTTAAAAACCATGCAAAGAGCAAATTTGGTTCTCATTACTGTCTGTGTGTATTTCCAGGTACTCTTTAAACAAAGATGGTTTTGCTCCTCTCTGTCTCGGGTGAAAGCACTTGTATAAATTCTTTAAATATGCATTGGCAGCTCTTACTCGTAGGTTTTATCCTGAATTACAGCCTTGTTCATTAGACCTCAAATCTGAGGTATACATTTCACTGTAATACTTCTAGAGCTCCCTGGAGACATCAGGTATACCGCAAGTGATACACAGGAGAACTCCGAGCGTCCATTTGGCTGGCAGCCTGAGGAGCACCAAGGTCCAAGGGATCAAATCCATTGTTTAGGAACAGACATTGGTGGAACTCGTATCATTGCCTGGGGTTGTTGTGTTTGTTGTGGCTTTTTACTATGTGCATAAGGAAAAAATGCTTACCTGGCTGTCAACCTCAGTTATCCGTGTTAACGGTTACCACCCGAATGTGATATTTTACACTTTTTATTCTGGCTGAAGTTAAAATTATAGAGATGGGAAAACTAAGGAAGCATCTGGGGGATTATTTCTGGCAGCTGGGCAGATGAGTTTATCTATAAATCCTTTGAGACTGGCAACAAGGTGTGTAAGAGTGTTAGTAACAACAGCAACAATGTTGGAAGGTTGCTGATTGCTTATGTCATTGCTTTGATGCTTCTCAAGTTCTTTAAGTGCTTAGGGCTGGTATAAGTAATAGCTTCTGAAGTTACAGCCATTGGTCATCCAGTCTGTTGGAGCTCCACTGGCAATATCCAAAAAAATTCCCCCATCAAGCGAAGGCATAACTGATTCCGAACTCACTCCCAGCATCCATGTGCTGTTAACATGGCTGTTAATCGAAGTCCTGATCTGAGTGGCATCCAAAGTCGATAACTCATGCAGAATGCCATTCTCAGCAATGTCACCAGTACTGTGGCTTGTCCTGTGGGGAGAGCTAACAGGCTGTGGGTTTATTATTGCTATTATTTTCATTTGGTTTTGTCATTTAATACTTCTCAGATGAAGTACTTCACATCTAAAAGCTTTGGCAACATAATATACTAAGTTTCAGATATCATAATGGAGAGAAAAAATCATGCTAGCAATATTAATACTCAGAAGTATACATTTAATTGAATTGTTAATCAAAGCTCTTATATCCAGCAAAGTAGCACTGGTTTGTGTTGATGCTGTGCACTACGATCTTAACCTTTGGGATGATAACAAAGCACAGAAACTGGCTCCTCCTGAAATCCTGTGCCCTTGAAGGAGTCATTTAGTTAAATTCCTTAATATTTTTGCAGCTGTGGTTGTGGTTTGTTAACTGATGCTGCCTTGAAGAGGAGCCTGTGTCTGCAGCAGAGTTTTCATTACTCATCTGTCAATACTTGCCGAGTAAAACAAATGGGTCTGGATAGAGAGGTTTCTGCTCCTCTGTGTAAATGGTTTCTTTTCCTCCATCCCTGCTCTTTCACCCAAGGAGAGGGTAGAGGATAGTTTTCATGCAGTACATGGTTATACTGTATTGGATAGGAACGTCTGGCCTGCTTTGTCTCTGGCCTGCTTTGTCTGTCAGGATTATTATAAGCTATGATGTTTAGATTTTATTAAATGAACCTAGAGGGAATTAAAAACATCTCTCTTTCCCAAAATACTCTCCCTTGTACACCTGTTAAATGCCCTTTATCCTGAATCATACCAACTGAAGAATCTCCAGAATTTCTCTTTACAAGTGGGTACAATGTGAGTTTGGGCCAGTTCAACAATTTGCTTGTCAGGAGAAATCCCGTTGAGTTTTGTTTGGTTTTGTTTTTATTACATAGTACTCAAAATTGAAAAGGAGATAAACCAAAATTATTACATTGCTGTGTTTACTGATGCAAACTGCAAGGTTTGCAGTAATTGCCTTGGCTTCTGGGTGAAATGCAGAGGGCAACTTGTCTGCCTGGATTTGGGGGGTTTTTTTGTATGATAATTGCAAATGAAGGGCACATCTTATTTTGAAGCTCCTGCAGAACAGAGATATCTGCTCTGGGAGATGCAGATGCAAATGAATTTTGTGCTGGTACATAATATGGGCGAGTGAATGAAACAAACAGCTTTCGTAGCACATGAGCAGTCGATGTGAAATGCTTTGCTGGAACGGGGCAGGGCTGAAGCAAAAGGATGGGCTATAATAAGTATGGGAGAAGGACTTGCAGAAGCCAGGGTATTGACTCACTTGACCGCATGCTTCTCGTGAGTTTCACACTTGACTGTGACAAATATTGAACAGAATAGCAGCCAGGCTAGTAAGCAGGTGTGCTTAAAAGCCAAAAGTCCGTGCTGACCTCTTTCTGTGCATGTGTGTTTTGGGGTAAATACTGGAGTCCTTACGTCCTTTTCCTGTTGTGCATTCTGGTTTTGCTTAGTTTTTATGCTACTTCAGAAAATCGTGGTGGGGCAAAACCACACACAGCAGTAGGGCCCAGCCCAGTAGAAGTGACTCGTGACTTTAAGCTTTGCGTTATGTCTCTGTGCCTTAGCTACGTGAAGCATTGGTTGGTAAATTGGTGCCAGTTTCCTTAGTGCAGACCTGCCTTTTGTCATGGAGTTGCCATCAAATTTCTTTTAAAGCCTGTCCTGTGGGAGACTAGTTTGCTACCCTGGCCTCCGGTGAGAGCGGGGGGAGCCAAAACCTCTGCCAGCCTGAGCTCTTGACTAGCTGCAAGTGAGGACCTTGTTTGGAGATGAAACCTGATTAGTGGATAATTCCCCCAGAATGAATAATCTCAGCCTTAAAAGATGAATTGCAGATGGTTTTAGATGAGAGGGAGATCAGGTTTAAAATACCATTCTTTCAGTAACCTGAATCTACTGACCTTACGTGGCATCGCAGAGATCATTGCAGCTGAGTAAGAGTGGAAGGAGAGGCTTGCCGCTGGTGTGCAAACAATTCCTGCATTGGTCTGACCCCCAGGCTCCCAGTGTTATATTTACCTGGTGGTTTGAAAGGTCTTTCACTCCACAAGGTCAAGGAAAGACTCCAAAATACAGAGGAAAGCCATTGTAAACTCCTCGAGCGAGAAGGATTAGTATGTAATGCGACTTTTGAAACTATTTTCAGATTGGTTATGCGTCTTTACCCATCTTTCACTTTTGCAAAGGCAACGGTAGATGTGTTTGCTTCGCTTTGACTGGAAGGCTTGCAGAAACCAAGACTGAAACGTAAAACCAACTTAAGGACTATATGAGCGAGCTATGTCAATAAGCTATGTCAATAAAGACCATCATTTTGTCTAGCTGTGCAGCTTTTCAAATTACTCCAGCAAGAGTCTCCTTAACAAATGCTTTTGTATTTTGTCTGTTGACTCATCCATCTCAACACTTACAGTAACATTTCAGTACTGTCTTACAAAGCCTGTGATTGAAAAAAGGCTGTTCTTGGGCTGGTTAATCAACAGAGGCAATAAATACAATGCTGTTTGTCTTGACACCCTGTCTGACTGTGGTGGCATTGTAAGCAGCATTGCTACACGAGGAGATCTCTGTGGTTGAGGACTGGCTGTACACGCAGATCACTCAACGTTTGTATTCAGCATAAAGTCAACATTGAAAGAGTTTCAGACCTCTCCTTGGCTGGCAGACAGTCTCACTGGTGCTACAAGCGATGTTAACAAAAGGGTAAATCATCATCCGCAGCACTTCTGATTTATTTAACAGTTTTATGAAATGCTGGGATTTTGTTCTGTTAGAGGGCACCAGAAGTGTAAAAGGAAAACTCAGATGGATTCTCTTCTTATGGGAGTCTGGGAAGGTGGTGAAGGAAATACGATTTGGACTCAGATATTTATTCTTTTAGTAGAACAATGTCGGTCCCAGACCAGTGGTTCTCAGATGTATTTTACCCTGGGAACTTGTATAAAACGTCTTCCCTTTCAGCTATTTCATTTTTAGCTGTATAGAGGGTGTAACCATTGTTTAAGGGAGTGTCGGTGGCGTGTAGCCAGTTGATATCTAAACCCTATCATGAATTGTTTTAAAGAGAGTATGATTTTCTCTACTGAGATATATTGATGACTTTTTTTGAAGGCAGGAAGTACATGCTGACTCCAGCAATTGCCAGAGCAGCTGTTCATTATGAGTAAGCCATATGAAAAATCTTGTGAAAACCTTAATATCAGTAGGAAGCAGCACAAGCTTAAATGTTCAGCACCAAAGTGTGGTTAAGCTGTATCAAGAACTGCTTTCATATTTTCACTCGCTCAGAATTTTATATTGGAAAAAGTTTCTGGTTCTTATGATATCAAAGTCTGTAGGATAGTTTACAGAGAGGTATTTAACTTCAGGCTAGTTAATATTTGTAAAGACTTGTCTGGACACTCCCCAGACTCTTGCTCCAGGGTACAAATTTATTTGATTCCCCCATGTTCAGTTAATGTAGCAGTTTCTGTCTCTGTAAGTTGGCATCTTAACTGGCTCCATGGTTTTTAGCATTTCCTAGGATGGTAGCAGCAGCGTTACTCAGACTGGGTTCTACCAAGCCTGTGTTAGACAGGACACACATCTGAACTGCAGTCATCCCCCTGTCCTGAGTTTCCTGATCAGTAAGTTGGGGTTCTTTTGTTATAATCTGTCTCTGTTTTTAATCACAGAGATGACTTTTGTTGAGACTGATACATAGATTTCCATAGCTTTCCACCAAAATGTTTGTTTTGAATTAACGGACATTTCAGTGAATTTCTGTATCTGACATTTGAGCTCTGTGTTTGGATTGCTTTTCATTTTGTATTCTTCCTTGTTGTCTTTGATACCAGGATATGATTTCTTCTTTGCCACCTCTCACTGCCCTTTGTTTATCTTAGTTTACAATTTTTTTGTCACATGCACTCATGTTGCTTGTAGTGCATCCTGTCTAAGAACTATGTCATGAGGTTTCGATGCAGCAGGGTTGTCCTGGAGATGTATGGGGATGTGCCAGCAAGTAGTGGTATGTATGTCACAGCAAAGGAACATACATACGCATCTTGCCCAAGCAGTAGAGCGTCTCTTGCTGTTGAATGTGGTTCTCGGGCCATGGCTCATGAGGGTGGTAGCAATGGGAAATGTGGGATGTTCTGGTTTATTTTGACAACAAGATTCCATTTCCCTTGATGCAGTAAGTTCATGAATCAAAAAAGAAAATGTGTAATGCTTAGTGTTTATCTAGAGCTTTAGAGTGTTGTGTAAGCATTTATTCTGTACTTTTGTCTTTATGATGGGTGGCTATGCAGAGTGCTGTCTTGTAGTGAGGTGAGAATAGTGAGTGCACCTTGTGCCCTTCTTTCATTTACTGGTATGACTTCACTTGTTACTTTGGTCAGATGATGTCTACTTCTCCATAAGCTTCTGTGGGCTTTTCAGTTTATCGCTGGGGCTGTACACCCTGTGAGTGGGTTGTTAGTTCATGTCTTTAAGGCATCTGCGATCTGCTTAGGTAGTGAGAGTGGAAGACACAATGCTGTGTAGTGGTGGCATCTCCCCATTAGTGGGAAGAGACAGGTAATATTGTGTGCACAGAGCATGCCACCTAGAGGAACACAGCGGGCCGGCAAGGCTGTAGCCACGATTTGCTGGCAAAATTTGGGTGGTTGTGTTGAGACCTTCTCCAAGCAGTGCCCTTTGTGGCCCTGCCTCTAGTACATTCCCCAAGTCAAGAGTGAGAAGGTCCATGCCCAGCCACGTTTCGATCAACTCTTCTCAACAAACATTTCTCAACTTTCTACGTGAGACTACTGTTCATGATTTAGCCTCCCGGTTATGTTGATCCTAATCTTTCACGGAGGCTCAAGAATCTGAAATGAAGTTGCAGATCTCACCCCATATTCTCGGGCAATTAGAGTGAGGAATCTAGTACAAGGTGTGATTTGATGGGCTAACACTCTCCAAGCTCTTTGGTTTTTTTGGCTTGTATGTTGCAATTTCTTTTGTGGGAGACTAATAAATTTCCCAGAAGATTATCCTAATTTATAGAGTCTCAAAGTCTGAGTTGTAATTAAGCACTTAATTTGATGAGGGTTTTTAGATGTGTTGCTAGTCTACTGGCAGCTTGGGGAAATGCTTCCGTCTTCAGCCCCGCTTCCCTTGTGTAGGTTCAAGCTCAGAAAGCTGGTGTATATTTAGAACTGGCAGAACTGCAGCCTGCCAGACAAGCCTCAGAAAATTGCTCCAAATCTATGCTTTCTGGATAGGTTAAAGCCAAATTTGAAAGAAGCCTGGCTTTTTTTAAGAAGTTGAAGTGATGGCAATTTTCCTTAACAAATGGGCAGTGGGAAATTTTAATAATACATTTTATTGCTTACAGTTGCATTGAGTTCTTCTAGAGACTTGTGATCATTCAGAGAGTCAGTGAGTTGTGCTGTCAGATAAGCACATGGTGTGACCAGAGGGTGTCACCTCTTCAGGACAGAAATTTATTTTTGATCCACATTAGTCTAATATGTGGCGCAGTAAGGTCATAACCAATGACTTGGGCTTGTAGGATTTAATGCACAAATAATAGTTACTGAGAGAGATTTTTTTCTTCCACTGTATTTGAGGTTATGGATTCTAGTTGTCTCTGATTAAGTTTTTATCTTCTACTCGGGTTTCTTTCTGCTGTTTAAGTAAAACATCTTTTCTACCTCTCTGTCCCATGCTTCAACTTTTATGCTTTAAAACCTCAGGAACAATCTTGAAGCTGTGCCTTTGAACTGACCCCATGTATTTTCAGCGAGACATTAGGATGGCCTTCCCATTTCCTTCTATTCTCGGTTTAAATGTCCCTGTTATGGGAATTAAAAAAAAAAGTAATTGCAATTAGTCATATGTTAAAACAACCAGACTAACCAGCAGGAAGAGCATCCTCTCGGTGTCAGCGTACGAGGCCGTGTGTCAGTGTGCCATTTCGGCTCCGGCTGGATCTCTTGCGTGTATTGACCACTCATGCATTTAACAGACCTGTTCTGGGGCTGCGCCCATGTCTCTCTCCTCAACACATGCCCCTTTTTGCTGATAACTTTCTGGCCTCCAGGCTACTGACAGCTGTTGTCCACTTGCTGCTAATTAAGAAACCAGCATGAGCGATGGGAATGTGGATTGGAGAGATTGAACCCCCCCTCCGCAGCAAAGCATTTCAACCTGATTAAAAAGCGTCTGACTGACGACTGATCGGCCTCTTTTTCCCTTCTCTGTCTGTTGAGCCCTTCTGTACATAGCCTGTTTGCTATCAAAACTCACATGTTGGGCGCTCTCTGTGGCTCTATATTTTTTAGATCCCGTAACAATAAGCAATGTCAGAACAGATTTGCCATTGAGGAGATGGGCACGTGTGAAATTTAAGCCCTGCTAAAGCCACATATTTAACATGCAAAGCATTGTGTACATCTGTGCTCCTATGCAGAAATTCAAATGTAGGTCATATTTTTTAAATAAGATAGCACATACTTTGTGGAAAATTTAGAACTCCCTCTAAGATTCAAGATCATTATGAATTAACAGCACTCAAGTGGATGGATGGGTTATTTCAAAGATTTTCCTTTTTTCTTTAAGGATTTTCCTTGTTTCGTTTTCTTGGTTTGGTTTTCCTTGTTTTGCATCAGGTCCCAGTGGGTGACCTTTTGTCTGATACAGTTACGCTGAGATTTTTGTGACCCAGCAAGAGAATGGGCTTGAACTCTGGAATTCCCTTTCTGGCCTGTGCTTCTGTGGAGGTAAAATGACAGACTGAGGAGAAGATAAGCCTGTAACACTGATGCTCTCTGAAACTGTTTACCCCCAGGAATATTATGACTCTCTGTATTTCAGATGAGACCTCCAAAATTCAATCTGAAGTCTTATCTGCAATAAGTGGGCTCTGTATAGCCCTTAGCATGCTGTGAAAGCAGTGTCGTTTGCTCTCGTATCTGGAATATAATTTCTCTTCTTCCTGTTGTAATTTTTCTCATGCTTGGCTTTTACCTTTTACCTTGAAGATGATTGTTTCTTGATACAGTAATTCAGCACAATCAGAGCCTCTCTTTACAAGCACCATGCATATATAGGAGTAAAATGTTTATTTAAATTTAAAAAAAAATTATCACTGCCAGACTTGGCTCCTTAGGCGTGTGAAAATCCTGTAACAAACCGTGTCTGCCACAGTGTAAGTGAACAGCAGGAACATGGCTAGGGAGAGGAGGACATACTTTGCCTGTACTTACTGGTGTTCACCTTGCATGTCCATCGTTTTGCCGCATGATCACTTTCTGAAAGAAGCCTTGGGAGATGTAACTTCAGCTTTTCCAATAAAGAAGCGGTTTATATTTGTTTGAAGTTGAACAAGAGCTGCTCCACCAGTGTTACCATAGATTCACCTAAGCGCATTCAATACTAAAATGGTAAGAAATGCAAAATGTAGCGTGCTTACAACTAACTGAACTGGGCAGACTCTTTGGGATATGGGTGGTTCAGGGTGTGAAAGTGCTATAATGTCCTCGGGCAGTTTTTAGTTCTCACACGAAGAGAGCAGTTGCTGACATGAAGAGAAATCCTGTCGCTAGACTGGCCCTGAGTCCCCAAGCTGTAATCTGTAAATAAAGTGATTTATGGGTATTATAGATTAAAACGGTGTTTCTTTTTTTTCCTCCAAGCAAAATATTATTTGCAAATAGATTATCTCATTATTGGACTCTGGTTTGGCTAGTAATTTTACAAAATAAGCCTGGTAAACTAGACTTAATGTTAGAAAATTAAAGGACAATTTCTCTACTAGTAAGACATTATGGAGATGCCAAATCCCTGTCTATCTTGCTGTGGGAGGTAATTAAGAATATGAGGGAGTGGTTTCTTGGTTTGAAATGTTGAAAGCAACTGTAAGTATTCGTACTGTTACATCTGGAGAGCTAGTTAGGGATGGTGATATTGGTTATGCTGGGTCATTTGCTGTGAATATTGGTTGCTTCTTTCACAGTAACCTGATAATTGCTTGGACAGCTTTGCCACACTGTTTACTATCTGCTGCCAGCTGACTGGCGGTGCGTTTCAAGCCGATTATAGGAACATTATGTGGCTCCAGAATCACAGTTAGTCCGTTTGTCCTTTAATGCCAGTCACGGTGACATCAAGAATTGGGCTGCCATCATCCGGGCAGGTCCTTTGCCAATATTGACATGTTTTTGCGTCTGTTCTGCATTAGCTTTTCATGTGACTTGATGGCAGGTGTTGCTTCCTCTGAATCCCCACCTCTTACCCATTTGTGCCATGAATTTCTGGCAGTGTAAAATGAAAAACCATCACACAGCCACTTCAGAGGCACAGAGGTGGCAGTTTTTACATTAAAGGGGCAAAAGAAACGTTCTGCTAATTTCTATGTGAAAACTAGATGCCTGTTTGGTGCTAAGTTAGGCTTTGTTTAGACTATTGTCTGAATGTGAGCCTAGAGCTTTGCTGCTAGATCTACAGTTGACTTGCCTTCCCCTGGGTTCATGAATGACAAGGTATTTCAGTGGAACTGGCACTTCTTTGTTGGGATGTTTTGCAAATGTGGACCCGATTCTTGACAGGAGAGCACAAACCAGGAGTTGCTGCTTTACAATGGAAAATGTTTGGTTTATGTTTTTGGAGGAACAGGTTTGGTTCCTCTGCTTTGCTGATTCCTCGTAGTACCACGGGAGTGTCTTTTAAAGAAATAAAAATTACAATATAAAACCACTTCTACCAAGTGGGAAAAAGGAAATATGCACGAACAATTTTGCAAACAGGCCACTGGATTGTAGGGAGAGTGACTACAAGAAAAATCTCCTGCATGGACATCTGTCATCTACTTCTGTTCAACAGAGCTGGACTTTATCTGAGAAACAGGTTGCTGTATATATGAGAATTATCCCTAAATATTTCCCTTTATTGACAATTTGCCTTCTAATTAGCTAAATCCACTTTCCAAGTGGACAGTTTTATTGCAAAGTAAAACCATG
>NW_010114934.1:57619-66421 GCF_000699245.1 Pterocles gutturalis | reverse complement strand
GGAGTTAATCGGGGATATTGTGCGTGAGTTTCCAGCCTTCACCTTGATATGAATTAACTTGCCGGGAGGGAAAAGCCCTCTCATTTATAAAGTCTGAGCTGCAAGGTTCTTGTGGCTTTGAATGTTGATATGTTTTATCCTTATAAATTACTGGTGTCTTATGGTTTCAAGTGATCTCCCTGAAACTGTAGATGCATACAGCTGCCAGAAAACCAGCTCAGCTCTTCACCTGCTCTCTTCTCTGCCAACAAACGGCGAATTACCTTGACTGTGCTTGAAGTATTGAAGTATTTCCTTTTATAAGTGATTTGAATCTATTAAAAATGTCTTGTGTGAGGGGCATCTTTCAAAGTTTCTATATGAATGAGTTCAGTTTCATAATTCAACATTGTGACTGCTGTATGTAGTGTTGGGCTTTTATC
Organism: Pterocles gutturalis; assembly: GCF_000699245.1. Taxonomy (NCBI): domain Eukaryota; kingdom Metazoa; phylum Chordata; class Aves; order Pterocliformes; family Pteroclidae; genus Pterocles; species Pterocles gutturalis. The sequence goes on along the minus strand of NW_010114934.1, from coordinate 65,999 downwards.
AGATGGCAGCAATCAAGCCTTTACGGGTGTTTTGTACCTATGGCTTGTGTGTAATACCAGGATGGATGTGGAGATGCTGTGCGTTGTTTAAAGTCATACAGACTGTAGGAGCCTTCTGTGGAGGAACTTGGGGCTCTCGAAACATTTTAACGAAGCAGATTTTCCTAAGTCAAATGCCTTTTCCAAGACTTGTTTGAGACATCTTCAAGCTTTGCACTCTTTGTAATAGCTGGTTTTCAGGTTAACGAAGATTGATGGCACATTTAGTGTATTCAGACTTCTCCTGACTGCAGAGTTGCCAAAAACGAAGCCAGAGCGATATCTTCCATCTGTCATTCTTCCACAGAAATCATCAGTTTAGAAGTGGAGATAGCTGAAAGTTTTTTTGCTGAGCTTCATTGCAGAGTTCGTGAGTATACAGAGGAGAAAGAAGGCAAAATTTGTTTGTTTGGGGAGGGAGGCAAATTGATTTTGTTGTGTAAATTTGTAAATAGGGTAGAAAGGAAAGTTTCCCCAAAACACGTGCTAAAATAAACTGAGTCCGAGCTCAGATTGGAAAAGTTGTGAAGTCGTGGAGGGCGTCGTGGGAGAGTGCTCCTGGTGGGGAGCAGATGTTTGCTGAGGTCCTGCAGTCAATGGCTGCAGTGTTCAACTCCACTCAACCCCTTCCCACAACAGCAGCCGAGCAGCACCCCATCTCCTCTTCTTCCTCCTTTTTTTTTCCTCCCATGCACACACCCCATGAGTTTTCAGATAAGAGTAGAGAAAATAGAAAGGTCTGTGGAGCCACCAGTCTGGCCTTTTTTTTTTTTTTTTTTTTTTTTTTTTTGTGATTGCAGTCTCAGACATCTACTCTCCTAGGCATAAGTATTTTTTAGCTCATGTGATATTAGATAGCAAATGCAAAGCTATGGTTCTTAACTCGGCTGCCACAGAGCTTAGTACTAGATGCTTCTTATACTGCAAAATAATATTAATACTCACGGATCATATGTACAACGTCAGTTCTGTGTTGGTAACATTATAGGTGGTTGGAAGATGGCTTACAGCGTTTCTTGTTGCTTTGCTGCAGCGTAATTGTTTTGACTCATTGGCTAGACCCCGCTGAAGAATCAAAATTGGACAGGGATGAAGCTTGTGCAGGGTGGCTGTGCATGACCAGCTGATGACACTAAGCACAGAAGGTCTGGCAAGTCTTTACACTTCTAATGGCACCAAAGGTGTTTTTATAAACATGTCCTTACATCTTTCTGAACCCAGCTGCTATGACATAGTAAATCTGCTGCAGAAATCAGTAGGTTATTGAATGTTTTTCACAGTGGAAGAGCATAAAGTTAATCACACTGAAGCTCTGACAAAGCACCGGGGTTAGCCTGACCCAAGAGGCAGTGCTCTCCGGGCGTGATGGAGCGTAGCCTGACCCGACCCGCAGCCCTCCGGGGCTGCCAGACCCAGCGCCGCACGTCTTGAGGCCTCATGGAGCTGGAGTTTCTCCTTACAGACTAGTTGTTGTGTTCCAAAAAAAACCTCCTAAGCTCCCAAAGTATTGCTCAATGAACCACGAGCTGAAGTGAGTATTGATTCACCTTTCGGGGCTGGACGGCAGGGTTGCCACACGATCATATATTGTGTTGCAGAGACTTAAATAGCTTTGGCAGTTGTGGTTTTGCTGCTTTGTCAAAAGCAAATTAAATGTAAATACCATACAAAATTATTTCTTACTGATAGAATTACAAGGTCTCTCTGCCACAGGATCTGGGTACTGGGTTTTAAAACATGTGTTTTTTCATGGTCTTTGAGTGCATTCATGTGGCACCCAGGCCTCCCTGGCAGGAATGACTCTTGGGCAAGATCTCACTGTTGGACCCTGATGTCATGCTCTGCATGGGATGCGATATGATAAGAGAATGGGCTGTTAATAAAAGCCTGACTCAAGTATCTGTTAATTCACCAAGATTTATTTGGTGATAAAAGAATTGTTTCATCAGGATTGTAAACAGATGCTGAGATAAGGTTCAACTTTGTTTTTGGTAAAATACAGTCTCAGCTTGGTTCCCTTTAGCTATGGTTCTGTTGTTGTTTGTTAGCATTGGGAGTGTTTCTTCTTGAAATGCCGGCCAGCTTCCTGTATCAGTGCACTGGAAGTTCATTAAAAAATAGAAACTCATTCTTGTTACGACTCACTTTTGGTAACTTACATAAAAGATAACAATGACTGTTTAAATACAGCTAGCCAAGGTGATACAAGAGATGATGTTGTAGGACAGCAAAGAAATGAGCTCCAAAGAAATGGGGCTCCCCTTAAGAGGGTTTCCAAACTTGTCACTGCATTATGCTACGTAATATTCTGAAATAGCTGGGGAATGGCTGCTTTTTCTTCAGCTTTAAATAAAGTAAAATTCTGGTGACTGTCTCCGTGCTACTGAAGCCCCAAGTCTTCAGGAGGCTTGGTTCTGTTAGACAGCGTGGATTCCTTCAAATTCCCTTTGTGTTTCTGGTGACACTTGTGCAGATCTGACAGGGTTTGCTTCTGTAGAAGTTTATTGTTCAATGTCCTTTTTAAGATTTTTTTTGTTTGTATTGAAGTTGGGATTTGTTGAGAAGATTGGGGTGTTTGTTCAGTATGCCTTCTCCTTGAAGGCTGCTGTCTGTAGGAGCGATGTAACCAGGCGATTTGCACTGGGGCATGAGGAGATAGGATAGAGACTTGTCACAAATAATTGTTTACTGCTAAAGTAACTTTTAACATTTCTGCGAGTGAAAGATAGACGGCCCACTTAGATGCTGTAAGCTACCTCATGTTTCCTGCCGCGATGGTCTAGGGATGTGCTAATCCTACAGCTAACAAAGACGAGGGCTTGTATTTCCTCTCCCTCCTGGGCTGCTCAGTTCAATTAACATCTCATTTTCCCCTTGCTGGAGGCACTGCTGTTTCAAATTGTGCTTATAGAAGACTAAAATTTCCTACTGCCTGTAGGCGGGCAATAAAACTGGTGGTTTGGTTGCAGATCCTATCAGGTATAGAAGAGGGTATGGAATTGAGGATATGGCCTGCAGCTTCTTAACCCTTTATGCAGGGAGCACCACAATAATGTAAAAGCAGCTTCTGAGCTGATTACATCAGAAATTTCACACCTCCGGTGCCGCTATATCACTTTGCACACATGCTTGTCTGTGTGTGTGGAGATAGAGAGCTGGCCCTTTGGGGCAACGGTCCAGTAGTACTTCGAAGTTCAGTGATTTGCACAGCCCTCCCGTGGCACCTTGTTTTATTCAATAAGCAATATTAGGGAAGTTCACACTGGTATTGCAATGCCTCTCTAGAAGATAGTGCTGGCCTGCTTCCTGAAATTCATTTTTCTTTCTCTTGCAGAGATGCGAGCCCCCAGCATGGTGCACTGGCGTTGTGCAGGCATGTTTAATCTTACCGAACCGAATATCTGCTTTTCGGCATCTGAGCCCTGAGGATACAGTGCTAGTCAGAACAGTGAGAAATGAGGCTTCCTGGCGGAGCAGTTAGCTCATCTCTTAACGGGCATGGAAAAGAGCTTACATCACACTCTCACCTGGACTGCTGCCCTTAATCTATGGCACTTGCTAAAGAAGGAAATAAAATTGAGCATGTTTAAGCAAATGCTTTCCATGTTTTGATCTTATTTCTTGTGCTCAGTTCAGATGGGTGTGGCCGGTGGCTTTTGGGCAGGGTATAAGGTTCCTCCCAAGCCTACTAGAAAAGAGGGGTTAGCTTTGCAATTCAGGCTGCGCAAAGAGTCTGTAATCAGAGGTCAAAAATAAAGATGACTATAATTAGTAATGTCCAAAGCAACTGGAAATTGTGTCAGGCAGATCCGAGCCAGCTTCTCTTTTTTTTTCCATCGCCTAATGAATGAGAGCTGAGGTTACTCTCTGAGGAAGAAAGAGGGCTGAGTTTTTCCCATTCAAAACTGGTGCTGTGGGGCAGATGCAAAGTCAAGACTCTCATTTACAGCCTTGTTTTTCAGCTATTGAACCTGCAGGCGGGTTGTGAGCAATTAGGCTTTTCCCTAAAGCACCTAAAATAATGTGTTTCTGCTTGCTGTCCTGCAGAGTGCCAGTGACGACATTCTGTCACCTTGGAGATGGATAAACAGCTTCAGCAACATCAGGTTGTAATCTTTCAGGTCTGAGTTTCAAAGCTGACAGCCGTATGACTGAAACTCAAGTCTAGCAAAGGTTTATCAATGTGGAAAGACTCAAAATGTGCTCGAGTAAAATGAGAGGAGGGGAGAAGGAGTTTAAGCAGAGCTTAGTGACAAGGCTTTCTGCTTGGCCATGGCAGCAGCGTGAATGAAATGAATTAGCTTTGGCTCGTGTGCTCCCTGCAGCCTGGAGTGACTCAGGTAGTGCACACACATATTTGTGCCTGCAGGGCTTTATTTTTAGATGTCTGAATCACTGTCATGCCTATATCCTCATACAGCCGTTAGACGACTGGGGATGCCCAAGGACCCCATATTAAGTCATGTTTGGTGAACAGAGAAATTCATCAGATTCCCTTGCAACCGTTGCAATTTCTGTGTTCAGAGCTGTTTGCTGAAGTAATGCAGAGGCTGTCCCTTGTAGCTGGATTATTTTTTTCCATTTAAAATTAAATGTTTAGTTAACAACTTTGGTGGTTTCTGTGTAGAGCAGGGTGAGCATGGACCACAGCAGTCATGTTGATGTTGGAGGCTACTTGACTCTCTTGTTGTTTTAGTGCTGCTGGCACAGGGGGAGTTAGGACTCATGTTACCAGTGTTGTAATCTCATTAGTTCTCTTGGGCTTGCAGGGCTGTGCAAAATCAGTACTTAAATGGGAAACTACCAGAGACTCACCAGATGCCACACAAAGGTTTGCTAGTGATTCGGTAAATGGCAACATTTCTGCTCGTGAGTTGATATGGGACCAATCTGCTGGGACAGCTCTTTCAGATAAAACTGAGCAGAAGTCCTGTCTGCTGCTTATCAATAAATTACAGTATCTTGTTCAAAAAGAAATCTCAAAGCCAGCTTTGGTGTGCCAGAAGAAACTGAACTTGGGTAGCAAAGTTCTGCTCCTGTAAATCGCTCCTTGTTCAATTAATTGTACCTTTTTCCTTTTTTTCCCCTGTAAGTCAGTGGTGTGGCATTGCTGCAGAGTGTTCAGCTGCTAAAGGATTCCCGGTTATGTGTCTGCATGCGAGGAGATTTCTCTCTTCTGAAATACTTCAGGCTAAAAGCGAACTAGGAGGGAACTTGGTCAGCTGCTCTGAATTTGCTGCTTGGTCTGGTGCATCTTCTCTTCCTTGCAGCCTGAAGATTTGCTTCTCAGTATGAAGCTGGAAGGAAGAAGAGCTGCAGTACTAATGCACCATAAAATTAATGTCGTTGACTGACCCAATCCTTTTCACTGCAGTCGAGAGACGTGGCTGAATTGATAAGTTGCCCTCTGTGGCTCCCAATCCCTTCGCAAACATTGTGAGCTCTTTCCACATGAGGCTGCTGCAGCTGGAGATGCCTCATTCATGGTCTCTTAGAAAGAAAAAAAAAAATCAAAATAAAAATGTGCTCTCTGACAAATAAAAATGTTTTGCTTCCTCTGGAGGCCCCAGAGGGCGGCATAAAAAATAATGAAGCCTGTGAGTCAGTGAGCATTGCCTGGCCAGCTGAGAGGGAACTGAGCCTCCCTTTTCCATAGAAGTTTGTGTGCTGTCATTGCACATCATTAATGCTCGCTGGTTTATGCTCATTCACTGTAATGTTGCCAAAAAAGAAAGAAGGGCAGTCGGTCTTTCTGCTCCCAAATGCTGGCTGCTTCGAAGGTGACGTGATGTTAAATGAAAAGTTTCTTTAGCACTCAAGAAATGATTGTTTGATTCTCAAGCTGCCCTTCCTCCACCGTTTTCCTCTAAAACCTGGCGGCTCTCCTGGCAATCGGATTCCCTGGAGAGGGACTTGGAGCAGCTTACAAAGAGCTCCACCTAAGGTACAAAGGTTAGGGTGGGCAAACTTCCTGATTGACACTGGACCCTCCCTTTTTTTTTTTTTTTTCTTTCTGAATTCCCTACTGGGTCTTTTTTTGTTTCTGAATAAATTCTCTTTGCTTCAGTCTCTGGGGGCAATGGCAAAGTTGAGAAAAGTAAACTCATGGAGATAGAAGTGGTAGCTCTGAGGCTTCTGTAGCGCCCACGATGCAGCAGCGATATGCTCAGACACTGAAAAGGAATATTTTCATAGAATCATTAAGACTGGAAAAAAACCTCAAGGATCATCAAGTCCAACCATCAACCCAACACCGCCTAACCCATTTTTATTTTAATTCTGTTCTGTCACGTTCTGTCTTTTCTGTATTCAGGATCCCAGTTCATCCTTTTGAGAACATACAGCATCGCACAAGTGCTGTATATCAGCACTTTTAGACTTCTAAGCATCCTCAGGACTAGTGGAGAAAGAGGGTGTGAAATGTAGCAGAAGGCTGTTTGCTGCGTAAGGCGGGAGCTGAGTTACGTTGAAGGTGTGGAAGGGTGGAGAGCTGTTTCTTCAACCCTCCTTGAATGCCTAGTGCTTCCTCTCCATCCTCATAGCTACGCACTGGCAGGCTTGAACGTTTTGTTGCAAGAAAGACAGAGATAGCCCCTACCAGAGAATTGTCAAACATGATTTTTAAAGTGCTCCTGCGGTAGCTTTCTGTTACCCCCGGCCCACTGGTGAGCTTCACGTCGGTCCTCTGTCCTCGGCGCTGCCAGCTCTTCAACGGAAGAACTCGGCTGCTGGGAGAGGCTGTTTGAGCTTCAGGTTACAGCAATGTTTCTGCAAAGCTCAAAGGCTTTGATTTTCTGTCAATCACTCTTATTTTAATGTTTGTATTAAAGGAGAGCCCAAAAGTGTTAGCCAGGGCAAAGGCCCCACAGATCAGTGTACTTAAAGTACGTAGTAGATACAACCCTTGCTGTAGGGGTGGAAGGAAGATGGTTGGGAATTCTGGCGATGTTCATATAGAATCTTGAAAGACCTATGCTTTGTGTCGTGTTTTGTGATTTTCATGGGAAGGTCTCGTGCCCATCTGTCTGTCCTGGATCACCTGTTCTGTGTTTCCGACGGCAGAATTGGGTCTAGAGGAGCCAGAGCTGCAGCCCCAGCCATGAAGCCTCTCGCTGGGTAGCACATTGCAGCAGCAAATGGACAGCCTCGGCGGAAAGGTTGTTTTGAACTACAACTCATTATTTTTTCCTTTTGCTTCAGAACTCTTAAAGTCCCCGTCAGCTAGGGTTTAGCTGAAGCCTTGCAACTTGCCTTTTGTCTTCCACAAATGATGGAGCTGAGCCCGAGGGAACAAATGCCATTTTAATGGGCATCGTTGTGTAACTCATTACATAAGTCACCTCTGCCTTCAAAGGACTCGTGGCATAAATGGCAGGACTTGGTTGATTAAAAATGTGCACAATAGCTTCGTTATGACATGTGGAGAGATATCTGCTGTTATTTTTAATCTGATAGCTTTTAAATATGTGCATCCAGCAGAGACCCAAATGGCCTTTAAAAAGGGAACTATCTGTGGGATAAGATTTTTTAGACTCCACTTCGTTCTTTCTAATGAGCCGCAAGAGACAGTTCAAGCTGGAAAATGAACTATAACCCTTTTTTAAGTCTTTGTATCCTCTAAAGCTGCAAGGTTTCAGTGTGTGAACACATACAGAGTGAGAGAAGATGGAGAGTTTAGGTTTTCAGGTGAAAGAAAAGATACTGTATTCTAAAGTTTGGGGGGTTTCATAAAAAAATAACCTATTTTCAATTTGTTTGGTATGATCCAAGCACTAGACAAGTTGAACAGTTAAATTGCCCATCCCTGCTGCTGGTGCCTGCCTGCCACTAAGCTGTGCAGTAGTGACAAAAACCTGACCAGGAGCCCCAGAAGCAGCTGGGGCGTTATTTCCCATCTCGGAAGATTCCCATGAGCTGGTTCCGGCGTGGGAGGTGGCCGCAAGGAGGACCCGGCAGCTGGAACGTCTGCTGTGACTGAGCTCTGTAGCAGGCTGAACTTTTACTTTGACTTTAAAGTAAATAGTTTGCTGCTGGGTTAGGTTGGTGGAATTCACCAGCGTGCACGTGTTTCAATTTAATTTCTGGCGTTCATTTGAACCCGAGTGGAAAATGACCATGTGACTGTGGCAGTGGTGGACACTGGGCTTTGACTTGCCGGCTTTCTCCTAAGCAGCCTAGTTTCTTCACCCACAAGGACATAAGCTGATTTATCTGCCTTCCCTTCTGCCTCTTAATCCTCCACCATTTAGAATCTGCAGTTCTTTCCTCACCAGATTTAGCTTTCTGTCAGCAAACTGGCAGGTCGCACCGCTTTGGAGCAGGCGGGGGGACGCGGCGGCTC